>NC_058413.1:22999703-23200182 GCF_002201575.2 Neomonachus schauinslandi | reverse complement strand
ACTGAGCCACCCAGGCGCCCAACATTTTCCTTTTGTTAAAATTTTATCATATGTTTATCTTTAAACGTAAAATATCTAACCGTATCCACTGATTAGCAAAGCCAGCTCTGTCAAAGTTCAAGTGTTTATTCATGTATGGGAAAGTGGGATGGGTGGTCTTGACCCTCTGTTGTATCCTATTGGTCTGTTTGTCTTTTCCTATTCTATTTTCATAGTTTTAGTTATCATAGCTTTGGAAATTTTATATAAATCTTCATACTTCAATATTTTTTATTTTCTTTCTGGTTCTTTTCCTCTGCATCCTGGTAAAATGTCTCAGTTTTGCCTTTCGTTTTATCGAATCCATTTTCTAAAGGTCAGTTCTGTTTTATTTAGCATCGAATACATACTTTAATTTACTATTGAAATTTCAGTTTTCTTGCCTTTTTTTTTTTTTTAGTCTCATCTTGCCATCTTATCCCATATTTTCTTTGTAAGGAGAAACCGCTTCCATGACATATAAACACAAATACCTACTAAGAAAAATATAGTGGTTTTAATGCAAAGAATATAAAGACATCATTCCTCCCAACATACAAGGGGATGTATCGTATTTAAAATGCCCTGCCGAACATCTGCTAATATTAGGTTCTGATTCTAATAATAAATCCTTATTAGGGTTCTGTACTCCTAATAAGGAATCTTTAGGGTCATATATCAAATAGTCTGTAAAACAAACCACCCCAAAATTTAGTGGCTTGAAGCCATATTTATTAAGCTTTCTATTTTGCAGGTCAGAAATTTGAGCTGGGCTCAAGATGAGTAATCTTCTTGCCTGGCTGAGCTCAATCATTAGATTTCAGCCAGCGCCAGGTCAAAGGGGGGCTGGCTGGTCTCGCACGGTCTCATGGGGGACGACTCATCTCCGTACACTTGGTCCCTTACCGCCCTCCGGCTTCCTTGGGCTTGCTCACATGGCAGCAAAGCGTTTCCAGGAGACAACAGAAGTGTGTAAGGACTCTTGAGTCTTTGTTTTGGAACTGGCAGGGCCGGCTTTGCTTCTACTGCATAATAAGGATCAGAGCAAGTCACAAGGCCAGCTGAGATTCAAGGGGAAGGAAAGGAGACTCTACCTTTTCATGGCAGGAAGGCAAATTGTGAAGGGCATGGATGCAGAGAGGAGTCATGGATTGTGGCCAGTTTTTTGCATTCTGTCACAGGCAACATTCTGTTTCTTGGGTATTGATATGTGTTTTGAACAGGCTCCATGTTGTGGTTTATTTTTCTATGTTTAGGACCAGGCAGAGCTGTGGGACATATAAGAAAATGGTGTTTAAATTGCCCTTCTCCCTCCTCATTGCCTAGCTGGACCTAAATTTCTTCACAATATTCTTCCCTTGAGAAGCTCAGTTTTCTTGTCTTGTGAATTTTTTTATGTTTTTACTGATATTTTGCTCAGAAGTTGAGAAAGCCTACATCAGGGATTGGTAGCCATTTTAAACTGGAAGACTTAGCTTGATACTAGATTGTTATTCCTTATTTCAGGTTAGAGGTTATATTCATTTGCTCTCACAATGACCACCATAATACCATGGATTTTTTTTTAAGATTTTATTTATTTATTAGAGAGAGAGAGGGAGAGAGAACACAAGCAGAGGGAGGCACAGAGGGAGAAGCAGACTCCCTGCAGAGCAGGGAGCCTAATGCAGGACCCTGAGATCAGGACCTGAGCTGAAGTCAGACGCTTAACCGACTGAGCCACCCAGGCGCCCCACATAATACCATGTTTTGACTATTGCTTGCTGGAACTTAATTTCCTGATGAGTTGCCTGACATGCAAAACCAGGATTTCTTGAGTTCAATTTCTTTTTTTTTTTTTTAAAGATTTTATTTATTTATTTGACAGAGAGGGACACAGCGAAAGAGGGAACACAAGCAGAGGGAGCGGGAGAGGGAGAAGCAGGCTTCCCGCGGAGCAGGGAGCCCGATGCGGGGCTCGATCCCAGGACCCTGGGATCATGACCTGAGCCGAACGCAGACACTTAATGACTGAGCCACTCAGGCGCCCCTTGAGGTCAATTTCTTACCAGATAATTCATCTTTGTTCCAGGCTCCTTGTTACCTGCACTGAGACCTGGTATTGTTTCTGAGCTGGCAATGTTTTGAATTGGTTCTTGTTTACCCTTTTGAACCTACATCAATCAGGCTGTCAGTATAGACATCGACATTTACATAACTAATGGCAATCCTGCTTGGTGTCCTTTCAGTTTGCGCTATGACTAGAGATCTCATTTACACACTGGTGACCTTCCAAATTTCACTTCTGTTAATTTCATCTGTAGGTCCTTCAAGTTCAAACTGCAAGATTCCTGCCTGTTCAGAGAAATGCTCTCAAGACTCTTGTCCATGCCGGTTTCTGCTGTCTGATTTTTTTTCTTTTATTTATTACCCCAGCTTTTAATGTACTATCTTACTGATGTAACAAATTTTGCTCTGATATTTTAGCCTCCTTTTGGCCTCTCTCCTTTTTACCATGGAAGCTATGAAAACTCATGCTGTTTGTATCAGACTATGCTGCTGTCTTTCCCAAGAGGGTGCTGATGCCCACACTGAGCCACCAAATTGTCTGTTTTGATGGAACCGATTAATCATTCAAGGTAAACTTCCATTCCTTTTTTAGTGAAATGAATAGATTTTGTTTACTTTTTTTAAAAGTGAATAAATCGAATTAACTGGTTGACTGGATTGATTGAATTTTCTATTTTTGGCTTTAGGATTTTAAAAGTCTGTGTTTCCTGTTTTATCAATAACAATTAGGAAAGCCTAGGTTACAGTGCTTATGAGGAATAAGGTGGGTTTTATTTACCGTTTAGGAGTTCATTGCTTTCTGTGATGAGCATTCTTTTTTTTTTTTTTTTTTAAGATTTTATTTATTTATTTGACAGAGAGACACAGCGAGAGAGGGAACACAAGCAGGGGGTAGTGGGAGCGGGAGAAGCAGGCTTCTTGCTGAGCAGGGAGCCCGATGTGGGACTAGATCCCAGGACCCTGGGACCATGACCTGAGCCGAAGGCAGATGCTCAACAACTGAGCCACCCAGGCACCCTCTGTGATGAGCATTCTTATACCCCCATGAAATGTGCTTGCTCTTTAATATAGGCTGTTGAGCAAGGACTCTGGAGTCAGCCTCCTCATTCTGTCAGTTGCTGCCTGGGTGTCCAGTCTCAGTTTCCTCATCAGTATAGGACAAGTAATAGACACACATACATAGCCCCACAGGGCATGCAATATGTAGAGTGCTGAGAACTATATCTAGTCGGGAGGAAACCGTGCATTCTGGCTACCTTTCCCATTTTCATCCCATAAATGGTATAAAGTAGACTGAAACTCAGGAAAAGATGCCCATTTTGACCTCACCAAGAACTATGTCTCTCTGGGATTCCTCTGCATCCCCTTGGCCCGTCCGGCTTTGCTCTAGGCTTCTGAGTTTCACTCTTCTGGCCTGTTTTGGTGTTTTTGCTTTGATGGCAGAAACATTGCAGAACCCCCTGATGTTTGGAAAAATCGGGCAGCAGGGTTTGTAGCAAGGGCATGAGAAGGTGAAAACAAGTGCCGGCGGAGGTCTCCAGGCTCTGCTGTGGGGGCTGCCAACTTTCTGCCTTCCACATCAGAGGAAAGAGTGTTTCCACTCTTGTTAATAAAACTGATAAACTCAGGATCACTCTGAGAAGGCTGCTTGCAGCATCCTGAAATGCCAAAACAAAATTCATGATTTCCTGGGGCAAGTTACCAGGAAAGGTAATGAATGACTAGACAAAAGACAAAAATCTCTAGTTTTGATTGAATTATTATAGCCTGAATTTTTCTGGCAAGCACACCTTATTTGGGGGAGCATGGGGCAATGCAAATAGCACAAAATCAAACGTGGAAGGGAAAATAGACCATGCTAGCAGCCACTTGGGACACTTAAACAGGTCACTTCCCTTTGAGACTGAGTCTTTATATCTGGAAAGTTAGGGTGCTGATTTGTGATCTCTAAATTGTCATACCACTCTGACATTTCTTGATTCTATTCTAAAGCATAAGAATTTGTTTGTTACCACAGGCAGGATCTCTGGAAAGGCTTTAGAATAATTGTGGAACCCATTCAGCCTCCACTGTTGGCAGAAATCTTGATGAGTATGATTTAGCGTGCTTCCCAGAGCTACTGCATATGATGTTGAGCCAAATTCCTGGGGCATCTGAACTACTGCCTGGCAGTAAGTTAGGCCTTCTTCCAGAACTGCTAAGTGGTACCTTTGTGACCTGACTGCGTTAATCATGAGTTGGGCACTTTGGGAGGTATATTAGCTCACTGATACCTCTGGATCAAGCCCAGGTTTACTTTGTGGGAATAAATGGACATGGCAAAGAAATATATTCTTCCTTTTCCTAACAAGTACATGAATCACAGTCTGCCACATAAACATGGGGAAATATCAAGATCAAACATAAACATATCATATATATGAAGAATTTTAAGTACATAATTAGACAATGTGGTAGATATGAGAACACCTCCATGTCAGCAGTATGCCAAAGGAATTAGATATGAAGTCCTACTCTATGGGATGTAAACCTAAATAACTTGACACTTATCCTCTGCATATCCTCTAAAAATAATTTTCTTTTCATTAGCATGAGAGTGACCTAGAATTTCTCTCCTGATCCAAAAAGACGGGACTTTCTCATATGGAGATGGAGCTTCTAATAATGCTTATTTAATTTAAAAAACATAGGGCAACCACTTAAGAAATACCTGATCATTTTAAATGGAGGAGTTTATATTGCAAATATGCAGAGGAAAATTACCTTCATCTAAATTGCTGCATGGCTACCACCCTCCCAACATACACATGCATGCTCTCTCTCACACACACACATGCCCTCAAACACATGTGAACACACATGCACATGCATGCCCACGCACACGTATGTCCACATACTTGCTTACTTCGCATGAATTTGCATTCTAGTATAGCAACTTTATTTGCTTTCTTGGTTTGCATTATAGTATAGCAGCCAAAACTTAGGCTTTGGAGGTGGACAGACTTAAACTGAAGCTTTATGATCTTGATTTGGTTAATCTCTTGGTAACTCTAGAATATCAGTACTGTTTGCCTTACAGGTTTGTTGGAGTACTGTCTAAGATAACACATTGTATTAGTCCGGGTTCTCCAGAGAAACAGAACCAACAGGATGTGTGTGTGTCTGTGGAGAGAGAGAGAGACATGTTAAGGAATTGGCTCATGTGAGGCTTGGCAAGAGCAAACTCTGCAGGGTAGGCTGACAGGCTGGAGACCCAGGGAAGAGTTGCAGTTTGCTGGCAGAATTCATTCTTGCTCAAGGCAGGTCAGTCATGGTTCTCTTAAGGTCTTCAACTAAGTAGATGAATCCCACTCACACTGCGGAGAGTAGTCCATTTTACCTGAAGTCTACTGATTTAAATGTTAAATTTCATCTGAAAAATACCTTCACATCCAGAATAATGTGTGACCAAATATTCTGGGCACTGTGGCCCAGTCAAATTGGCACATACATTAACCATTGCCCACATATAAAAAACTATGTAGCAGTGTGCCTGACACAAAATAAATACTTACAAATAAATAGTATTAGCCATTATTATTTTAGGTAGTCACAAAAGAGCTTCATTTGACAGTAATTTTGTCTTAGGCTCTCTCTATAGGACTACTAACAGAATCAGAACCAAACAACGTAACTTTAATTAAAATTGTTAAACTCCTTGAATTCATAGGAGTTTAACAATACCTCCATGTTCAGGCTTGTATGTAATAGTCCTACAGAGTATAGCAGACTGACCAGGATAAATTGATTTGGGGTTCCCTTCCTGCCTTTCTGCTACTAATTACTCTCTCTAAACATTTTTAGATGTAATTTGATGTTAGTTCTCTCTTTCACTTGACACATCACTCACACAGCCTTGGACTCAGACAGTTCTCCAAACAGGTTAAAAGGCTCTTCAAAAAAAAAAAAGAGATGGTACTCATTCAAAAACATCAGAGTAAGGTAATTGGATAGAGTAATGATTAAGTCTTAACACTTTTGGAAATTACCTTGATTGTATGTAGATAATTATACCTCACTTAAATTGAATCAGACCAACAACAGAAAAAACAACTATTGAAAATTGCTAATCTGGTAATTTGGGCTTTTGGAAACCAATATTAAGTAACTTGTCCAACTAATCAAATCACTTAAGCAGGCATCTATTTCTAAAGCAGCTGCTGAAAATAATTGCTGATTGAAAGGCTTAATCCTGGGCTCTTCTCATCAATATGCAGTGTTCTATATTATTAGCTGTTCCATATAAAATGATGAAAGTGACTGTTTTTTCCAAAAAATATGATGTCAGCACACAGCTCATACCATCCTAAGGTCTTCTCTTCAGTGTCTACACATTCATTTTAGCAAATCAAATTTAACATTTTTACTGTACTTTCAGCATGGCAAGATCTAAATCACATTATTTAAAAGAAAATTACCAGAACACTTTTGTGCAAATAAAGTCTTTGTTGATATATATACTTGATGTGAAAGGAAAAAAATATTGCTGAATGGTACATATTCTGTAGATGATGGATTTCATATGTAGATAATGGTCTTCAGTATGAGTGAGTAATTCTGAGATTAAATTTATCCCTCAAAGGGAATGAAAAGAAAAATTGGAACATGGTTAATGAATAGCCACAGCAAATGGCCGGGTAACCACAAAATAATCTATTTTGCATGTGGACAGATTCTTAATTGTAGCACTCCTAGATCTCTTGGAAACATGTGGCAGTATGGGCCATTGCTGAGTGCTATTTAGTCTGCCCACTTGGGTGATCTGCATGGGCACATCTTCCTAATGGAAGATCCTACTCAAGGAAGAATCAGCCCAGAGAACTAATGATGATGAAGGTCCCATGTGTTCAAGGAAGAGGGCAAGCAGTGGTGATATGCAGAGTTGCCAGATATGGAGTGAGCCAGACGACAAACATAACTTTATGTGTGAGGCAAAAAGTTGGTGTAACCAGCTCAAAGAAGTCTTATCCAGTAGGAAGCATTGGGCCAAATGAGAGAATAATTTCCACGGAAGTTAAGAGTGAGGGAAATAATTGCGTAGTATGATTTGAAACGGTTGAAGAGTTTTGCACGTTAAGTGTCTTGGGTGCTTGTATGAAAATTGGTAGGTTTCAGGGGTTATGTGTGCAGTGTCAGATCAGACACAGTGGGAACCTAATCTTACTTTAATTTATACTTATAACTTTAAAGGCCATCAGAACTTAGTTACACGTTTTTTTTTATCAGCATATAGTCCAGAGACATAGTGAATTTTTTATAGGTTCTCTAATTCAGATACACATGAATTAATGAGTCCATTTGACTTTTATTTATTTATTTATTTTTAAACAAATAAAAAATAGCATTTTTTGTTTATATTTTAAAAGACTTATAAGAACAATTACACATTTAAGAGTAACAGTTTTCTGAAAATAATAAGTGAATTAAAAGGAAGGTTTGTTTTGAAATTTCTTGAGATTAGCTTTTTAGCTGTAGGGTTCCTGAACAGTTGTTGTAGATTTCTCAAATAAAGAATCAGAAATTTATGTTTTGGGGGTGCCTGGGTGGATCATTCAGTAAGTGTCCGACTCTTGATTTTGGCTTAGGTCATGATCTCAGGGTTGTGAGATTAAGCCCCACGTGGGGCTCTGCACTCAGTGGGGAGTCTGCCTGAGATTCTTTCCCTCTGCCCCTCCACCTGCTCCCATGTGCACACACACTCTCTCTCTCAAGTAAATAAATAAATCTTTAAAGAAATTTGTTTTGAATGTAAGTATTTGAAACTATGACAGATACCATAATTCATCATTTTCAATATGTAGTTTCATATATATGTGAAAATATGTATTTTCATATCTATGAATATATGTTTTATTCACACAAAATAAAAATCTAATTACATTTATATAAATATATATATTCCCATATGGATATAAATATATATGATACATACGTTTTAATATGTAGTTTCATAGATATATATTTTGTAATATGCCATTTCATTGTATATTTCAGGTTAGTTTTCTGGACTTAGAGTTTTTTAACACTTGCTTTGATGCATTGCCTGGGTTTTCTTCCTTGGAAAACCAATTATACATATGTTGAGTCTTCTCTTTCCTCCTATTATATTTTATATTTTCCTCAAATTATTTAATATTTTAAATTTGTATATTTTTGCTTTTCTTAAGATTTTTTAGCCAGTATCTCCCTTCAAGTGTGTGTGTGCACATGCATGTGTGCATGCATTCATTTGCTCTTATATTCCCCTTGGTTTAACCTTCATTTGTGCCCTGGATTTTTTTTTTTATATGTTTTTATTGAGTTTTAAAACCCATTTATGAGTTTCCTATATATCACTTATATTATACTTTTATATTTTACTTCGTTTTTCTTTATGTATTCCTCTATATTGGAATATTGGTTGCACTTTCATCAGTTTCTAGACAGATCTTGCTGGCATGACTTAATTATAGTGATGTTATTTTAATCCTATTTTCTTTGTTATGATTTCTTTTTATTTTATTCTTATTATTTTACAGCGATTTTTTCTGTTGATGATCTTTTTAAATAAAACTTGTTTTCCTGGCTTTTTTTTTTTTTTTTTAAGGAGAGGAAAATTGGTCATAATAGCTGTCTTTGACATCCTGATCTATAAATACCTTTTCTGTTATTTTGTGAACTCTTTTTTTTTTTAAAGATTTCATTTATTTATTTGAGAGACAGAGTGAGAGGGAGAAAGAGCACAAGAGGGGGGAGCAGGAGAGGGAGAAGCAGACTCCCTGCTGAGCAGGGAGCCCGATGCGGGACTCGATCCCGGGACTCCAGGATCATGACCTGAGCCGAAGGCAGTCGCTTAACCAGCTGAGCCACCCAGGCGCCCTATTTTGTGAACTCTTAAACCATGTTCTTATACTTGCTTTTCCCCACTCCAATTTTTATCTGGATAGTCTATTTTTTTATTCTTTAATACCTGCATTTTGTCCAATTTCAAATCAATTTCCAGAAGTTTCTCCTTGGCTGCTGTTTGTCCTGGGGGCCTTTGGCAGATGAATTAGAAAGGGCATAAGTCCCAGGTAGCTTTAGTCCTTCAGACTTTACCACTGATTCCTTCCAATCGCCTATGCATGTGTGAAACCCCTCGGTAGCTTAGAAGCTTGGTCCGCTGCTGAGAATCCTTTGACAATTGTAAGGTTTTTCTGTTCTCTGGTTCATCAGTTGCTTCTCTCTCCTCCCATAATGGATTCTGATACCATGTAGGCATTAGAGTTAGTGGTGATTTTCACACTCATATTGTGTTATGGGGCTATTTTGCCCCTTGGTTTTGATAGAGATTTTTCTGTGGGTTTTTGGTTTTGTTTTCCTAGTTGCTCTGATTTTATGATGAGATTCAAGAGTAAGAAACTATACCAACACTGCTATCTTCTCAACATTAACTGATTTTATCCATATCTTGTATAAATAGTGCTCCACAGAACACGCAGTGGGAAATATTAATTTAAATTAGTTACTTCAAACTTATTTCTCAAAGTGGTATCTTTCAAAGCTCTTTATTTTCTTGGTGAAGACTTCCCAAACTACCCTAACTGCTCTTTGTGATTTAGGAGGTCTTTCTAGTATAGAGCTTAAGAAATTAATTTATATTTGGATCTGGGTTCTATTCTAGGAAGTGTATGACTGCCACTGTTTGAGCTTTACCTCATAGGATAATAAATTGATATAATTTCTCTAAGGTTTCTGGCACAAGGTGTGGGATACACTAGATACATTGTCTCCTCCATGGCATATACTTTGATTTTCTCATTCCTGAGTTAGATTGGATGCCCTATGGGGGCAGATAATGTATCTGTCTCCTTCATTGCTATATTCTCAGGGCCTTGCATAGACCAGAACACAGTGAGCACTCAGAATATATTGAACAAATTAACAGAACTAGTTATTTTTGGGATTTTCATTCTCTTATGTAATACTAACAATAATAGCTAACATTTAGGGGCGCCTGGGTGGCTCAGTTGGTTAAGCGACTGCCTTCGGCTCAGGTCATGATCCTGGAGTCCCGGGATCGAGTCCCGCATCGGGCTTCCTGCACAGCAGGGAGTCTGCTTCTCCCTCTGACCCTCCCCCCTCTCATGTGCTCTCTCTCTCTCATTCTCTCTCAAATAAATAAAAAAAATCTTTAAAAAAAAATAATAGCTAACATTTAGTGAGTACATATTAGGTTGCTAGAGCTGTTCTTAGCACTTCATGTATATTTTCTTATTTCAATGTCACAACAGGCCCACAAGGTAAGTATTATAATTATCTTCATTAGACAGAGGAGGAAATTGAGGCACAGAGAAGTTGGGAAACTCACCTATGTTAATAAATTGCTTGAGCACAAGGACAACTTAGTGAACTCTTTAGAGGTAAAATGTGTATCTTATTACGTTTTGTATATGTAGTACCTGACTTAGAATATGCCTGAGTACTTTTATGCATAAATGAATGGGTGGATAAATAAATGAAATAACAGTTCCATTGCAATATACTATGTTGACTGCATCTTAATAAATTTGAATAAATGCATCCAGTGATGATTTTATCATGATATCGGTGAATAGCTAGAATTTTTACCTGAAGGTTATAATGTGATGCATATTTGAAATAACCGGGAAATTGAGCAGATACTAAACCACTTTTAAAATTGCAATATTGAAAATTACATAATCTTTATTATGAATTACTAAGCCCTACCTCATTAAAACTACTAAAGTATGGTAATGATAATGAGAGTCATATCCTGCATTTCTCTGCTGTTTTGTACTCTGCATTGTTCAAAAGAGCAGAAAGCTTGCAATAAGATGAATGACATAACACAGTGGTAATCGTATATAGGAAACAATGTACAATTAGCTAAAAATTGTATAACGTGGTGCTAAATGGGGCAGAACTGAATACACTCTGCAAGTATTTAATGTGAAAAGAAAATTTATTATGTGGAAATTGTGGGCATTAAAAACTAATATTTCTATTTTAAATTCCTTTTCCTTTTCTGCCCCCAGTGAACTAGATGTCAGCCAATTGAGAGGAATAAAAAGGGGTAGGGCAGATTTGTGCATAAGATTTAATGATAGACAAAAGTACATTTAAACTTCCTTTGTGGCTTATGTTCTCAGTGCTTTCAAAGTAAAACAAGTGACAGATTTGTGGGGGTTGTAGACATACTTGGAATTTAATGTTTGAGAGAAAATAAAAAAATATTCAATGAATAATCAACGTGCTAAATATAAGCCTTGGGACTCGAGTTGTACAGTGGTGTATGTAATTTTTCTGTAGTGTTGTCTGTTTCTCATAGATCAAATCTGCCCTACATCCCTAAACTTGTTAGACAGAAGTCAGATCTTTAAAAAAAATTAGGATTTAAGAATAATAAATTAAAATAAAAGTTCACTCATTTGCCTGCATGGTCTCTTTAAATAACCCATGCTAATTTCTCCATGGTGTGATGAATATTTATTTTTGCCTCCCAAGCATCCATTCTTCCCTATTTATCTCAGCAAGAGGACAACATTTTTCTTTTTGGATAGTCCCCCATTGTTCATCAACTAAGTTGTTAGGTAGAATTAACCCCACCCCAGTTCCAGGTGTTGGCACTGATTAGCCTACACCATTTGATGTACTCGTTCCTTTTAATTAGACAATTGGTATATACAAATCAGAGCCAATGAGTTGTGAGATGTTTGTTAACTCTTCTGAGGAGCTTTCTTTCTTCCCCTAGATACTGTGGGGTTAGGATTTGAGATTAAGAACTGCTATAGTCATTTTCCTGCCATGAAGTAAGAGTGTGGACAGCTGTGTTGATGCTGGTTTGGTTGAAGGGGAAGTTTAGTAGAGCCTGAGGATGAAGCCAAAGCCCTCAGAAGGCAGAATAGAGAATCAGAGTAACCGGACTCCTAACTGATATAATTAGAGCAACTGGATTTTGTAAGCCAATAAATTCTTTTTATTTTTCTAGCCAATTTCAGTTGAGACTTTTACTTGCAACAGAGCCCTTTGTGATAGTTATGGGCAATCTGAAGGAATATCATATACAGCATGCAGGAAACCACTTAATAGAGCCAACCTAAATGGAGATCAGATATTAGGTGAAAACCATCTTGGTATTTTATTTTTTTTAAAGATTTTATTTATTTATTTGACAGAGAGAGACACAGCGAGAGAGGGAACACAAGCAGGGGGAGTGGGAGAGGGAGAAGCAGGCTTCCCGCCGAGCAGGGAGCCCAATGCGGGGCTTGATCCCAGGACCCTAGGATCATGACCTGAGCCGAAGGCAGACGCTTAACGACTGAGCCACCCAGGCGCCCCCATCTTGGTATTTTAAATTCTGATTGGTTAACTCACAAGTATATAAATTGAAGTAGCATGGTGTGCAGATGCCTTCACATTATAGAAGGAAACACTAGTGGTCTACTCTGACTTTGAATGTAATAACATATTGCCTCAGAACATTCTTCCCTTTGCTTGAGTAAAGACACATTTGTGAGTAGTCATGCTTCTATGACTCTGTGTGAGTTTCCACCTGATGTGTCTCTTCGGAATGGATAGAATATGAATATTAGATTTTCTGGCTAATGAGTTTTTAGTTGGTTAAGAAAGTTTGGATGCAAGTAAAAGGAACCAAACTCAAAATAGATTTATTATCTTATATAACAAATTAAGTGATTCCAGATTTGATTTATTCATTGCTTGATTATATGATTGGGAACCCAGGTTTTTATTTTTTCTTTCTGCCAACTTTAACAATGTTGATTTGTTTTCTTAGGTTAGCTTTTTTCATGGCCCTAAGAGGGCTAATGGCAATTCCAAGTATCTTGTGCAGATAATTTCATCCAGAGATAGAAATAGATGTCTCTCTTTCTCTATCTCTATTTAAAAGTAAAGAAGCCTACAGCCTCCTGGCAGAATCATATTTATTGTTCAGAATGCTATCACATACCTATTTCTAAACCAATTAGGGGCAAGGGAAAATAAATGATCTTGATTGGCATAGACATGTCGACATTCAATCCCGGACCTGGGGAGAAGCTTCTTCCCTGATCAGCAGCCATATAGAAAGGAACTGCTCTTAAAGAACTAGTTCTACTTGCAAAGAACAAGGGCAGGTAGAGATAATAATAATTTGTTTTTATCAGACGGTTTTGGCCTACTTGGTAGAGATCATCTGCATCTAATTTCTCTCTGATCCTGCCCACAACAGCCTGAGTTCTATTTCCTTTGATAAATGCCTATCACTTGCTGCTGAAATTGAAAAGAGGAAGCATGCTTCTTGTGACAGTTTTGTTAATACACTAGTATTACCCCACAGCACACAGGAGTACAATCCTTCCAGAGCATATCTTGCTTTAATCCAATCAAATTCTAACTTGCCCATTTTGCCTGCATTGACGGTAATGAGGGAAGAGGTTTGGACAGATTAATGATCATAAATCAATTAATTAGCAGATTCTATTTTGCAACCGACCCAAACAATTTCCCCATGTTCTCCACCCTCCTCTAATAAATGGGACAGGTATTGACTTAACTAACTTGTTTTATTTTTTTCCTTAATCACTGTACCTCCTTTGCTAGGCAGAGTTTATAATGAGATGTATCTTAGAAAGTTGTCCAAGTTGCTTAGGAAAGACTGTGCTAACACTTTCAAAATACTGGACAAGAATATATCTAAATAAAATATTATTCCATTCTATTATACATATTGATATTTCTTGTCCTTGGTGGGGAAAATGGCAGTGTTCCCCAAGGTAGTTTTAAGTAGATGAGATTACAAACCCTTTTAAATATATCCCTGCCTTTGGCGTTCTTATGGCTATCGTATGTTATAGTAGATATATTTTTCAAATAAATGTACTTAAGATCAGATTTTCATCAATATATATGCACCTGAAACAAGACTGACTTGGCATTCTAGTTGCAGACTTTGCTGATGCACCTGGAATAATTACATCTGCTTGTTTATACAAGGTTTAAATTTGTTTAGAAAGTACCTGATGCTCCTCTTTTATTTGTGCTGGGTTATATCCCAGATTCTTTCAGAGGAGTAGTGTATAAATGGCAGTGAGCTGGCTTTAGTTAATCCACCTAGTTAGGCTTGCTGATTCCGGAGGGTCCAGGGATATCGCTATAGACTAAACGTTTTTGTCCCCCCCAAAGATCATATGATGAAACCAAATCCCCAATGTGATGGTATTTGCAGGTGGGGCCTGTAGGAGGTGAGTAGGTCATGAGGGTGAAAAATTCATGATAGGGTTCAGTGCCCTTATAGAAGATGTGCCAGCACATTCCTTCTATCCTTCCACCTGTGAGGAAGCAGTAAGAAGACAGCATCTTTGAACCCACAAGAGGGACCTCAGTAGACATCTAGTCTGCTGTCACCTTGGAATGCCCAGGCTCCAGAACTGTGAGAACTAAATGTTGCTTAAGACACCCCCTCCATAGCATTTTTGTTATAGAGGCTTGAGCAGACTAAGTCCTTTTTCTTGAGCAACTCTTCTGTTCACAGGAAGTAGGAGCTACGTGTTGCTTATAGAAACCGGCCAAGGCAGAGAATGTCTGTGCTGGCAGGCTTTACTACTATGTTTTGTGTTTTCTTCCCCCTTTTTAGTGACCCTGGGTGCCCATATTTACCCTTTTTAGAATCCCATTATCTAGAGTAGTTCTTCTCAAACTTTAATGTGTATATGAATCTCTTGGAGATCTTATTAAAACAACAATTCTAGTTCAATGGGTCTGAGGGTATCCTGAGAGTCTGCATTTCTAACAAGGTACCAGGTGATGCTGGTTATGCTGTTCCATGCACCACAGTTTCGGTGGCAAGATCCAGCATTCCTTTACCCCTCCATTTTCATTTCGTTCTCCAAGCTCTCTCACTCCATCAGAGTCTTGCTAAATGCCTACTTACTATTTACGCATTAGGGGTGGGACTGTGCTTCAGCTCAATTAATGCTTTGAGTCCTAGAAATTTCCTTTATGTATATTTGTTAATGATTTATGATCTAGTTAGATACAGAGACTTCTATTTTTACCCCAATAAAGGGTTGTTACTTAAGATTTGTTCATGCTCTGCTATTTACTCTTGTCCCCAAAGAGGAATAATCTGAGCAACACAACAAGGGGAAAATATTATAAATGGGTGTAGATATTTACTGTGTTGTAGTAACTTTTAATCCTATCTCCACATTGTAATCCTCCAGAGAACTCAAAAAAATAGAGCTGATAGATAAAATACAAGATAAATTTGAATTTTGGATAAATAGTGTTGGTTTTTTTTTTCAATATCAGTAGATCCTAGGCAATAATTGGGACAAATTCTATAATTTGTTTTATTGGGAACAATTAGTTGAAATGAGCTGATTGTGTGAATTGGCTAAAAACCATTTTGTCTGACTCAGTTATGTTTAGCCTAGGCTAGAATTGGGCTGTTTTAAATAAGTCATCAGTTGGCAGTCACGTGTGAATCATGCACTTTTAAGGAGCGTGTTTCCACTCAAGGCAGCAAATAGTTTGGCAATAATTTCTTCTCCCTCTCCTCTAGTTCTTTGCAACTTGATTTGTGGCTAAAACTGTCAGTTGAGGCAGTGAAAAAATATCCTACTAGGATTTGCTGTATCTAAATATCATAATCTGGGTTATGGCCTGTATTTCCACAACACAGAGAATTCATGTATTTGGGGGAACTTATAAGCTCCTTATAATGTTTAGAAAAATCTTGAAAAAAATACGAGATCCTGACTTCTTTCTCTTGTTCCAGAAACATCCATGGTATCAAAAATACATATGGAATTATGTTGCCAGGAAAATCTTTCCCTTTACCTATTTAGGTGCAGTGTTTGGGACTGTGAATTAACTGGCAATGTATTAACAGGAGAAAAGTTGATTATCCATGTGGGAATACTCAGCAGTAACTCAGAATTCTAGGAAGCAAGGGTTGACATCAGCTTAACAAAAGGGGGTGGTAGTGGCTAGAACTTCAGTGGGAAAGTATGGAAGGTTCTATTGGGCCTTTTCATTCTGATGATGAACAGTCTCCTTCTGG
Source organism: Neomonachus schauinslandi (assembly GCF_002201575.2). NCBI lineage: Eukaryota > Metazoa > Chordata > Mammalia > Carnivora > Phocidae > Neomonachus > Neomonachus schauinslandi. The sequence goes on along the minus strand of NC_058413.1, from coordinate 23,184,029 downwards.
CTGTAAGCTCCCGTAGAGTGGAGCGGGGTTTATGGTAGCTAAATCCATCCCTTTCCTGCTAGGGATAAATCTCCCAAATAGGACTCCCTCAGAGAGAGGTTAATGGCAGCTGTATTTTTGGCTTTATTTTTAGGATGCTCTGATTTAGTCAGATAAGGGAAGATCAGAAAAGATTTCATTTCTGCTGATCCCTTCAGTGACCTTCAATTATGAGCAGCTCATAAAGGCATACCCTCCTAGGAGGACTATAAAATATTTCAGGTAATTGAACTTACTAAATAAAAAAAGAATTCCAAAAGTTAGGAATTATGTAGTGTCAAAGACACTGTGTGGAAAGTAACTTTAGGGAAGAAGGGACGAAGAAAAGGATGGCAGAAAATGACATTTTCTATATTAACTTTCAGGGTAGATTCATGGGGTTTTAAGGAAGCATAGCAGGTGTCAGGGACTAGATAATTGATTAATTTGGAATGAAAACCAGATGGTACTAAATAGACACTTGCAGCTGTACCCTTTTTCTTTTCTGTCTCTAGCCATCCATGGCTTTCAGCAGCTGGAATTTATGAAATTAAGTAGATCTAACAGGATTATTAACAATCCATCTATAATTGAAGTTTGTATGAAGATTCCTCTTTACTATAAGGATCCTTGGGTATTAAGGAAGGTCTGAGGCAAGAAGGAGTAGGAAGAGATATTTGGATATAAAATTTTACTTGAAAGAAATATTTTTCCTTTCGAATGTAGTTTGTTCATCATTGCTTCTCACTTAGGAGGAACTTTGGCAATAATTATGAAACAATACATATTCTTATTCTCCCATTCTTATAAAAATGGGAGATATAAAAATAAAAATTCTTATTCTCCCAATCTTATAAAAAGTTTCTTTGTTTACAATGAAAACTAATATTTTCACATAATGCTCCCTCCTCCCTAGCAGCATGTTAGGTTATGTTGGTTAAAAGCCATGTTGGTTAAGACAACCAATGATGATTTAGCATATTTGTAGAAGTACACAGATGAGAAAGACAAGGACAAGTTGGTAGAATTGTAGAAATTGATTTTAACCTTACCTACCTTGGTAGGAGTGAAGGGAAAAGGAAAAGGAATCTCCATATTTCCTGTTACCTGATTGAATTATCACAGGCTGTTTTGATCTTCATTCTATAAAAGTCAAATTTAAAGGAGATAAATGGACTTGTTGAGAAATATTGTGTTAAAAAATTATGAAAAGGTTAAAATCTGAATTGTAAATCATTGGAAAACTATCAAATTACTGACAGTATTGTGGGTCATGTATTAAGGAAGATGTTTTCCCTTGAGAAGGTAAAGTACAGTTCTAGCCCTAAGAACTATTTATATACATCATTTATTATCTGCTTTGGGTTTGATCTTTCATGAATAATATAATCCTGCAAGTATGATTTGGGTTTTTTTTTTTTTTAACCTGAGGAACTAATTTGTTCTCACAAACCCGTGCTCTGAATTTCCTCAGATATTCTTAGTATCTTAATGAGGCAAAGTTTTTTTCCTTCCAGATTTCTACTTTTAGGGTATGATAGGTACTTGCGTAGATTTTGTTTAAGTATGTTTTCAAGCCAGAAAGAACTTTTGGAAAATTTTGTTGGAAGATAAATTGAGGCATATTAGAAATTAAGAGTTTATTTGAACAGAAACTATTCTAAGTGGGCAGCACCAAACCGCAAGTAGTTGGGAGTACTCTGTAGACAGGTAGGAAAGACACTTACTTAGAGTAAATTTGGAAGCAAAGAAAGGAAATTATTTGATTAGCTATAGCTAAAGCCCTGTTGGCTGTTGGTCATTGGTTGTCCTTAGGTTTTGATTTCTTCTCAGTGAGGCATTTTATAGCTTTAGGTTTAGGTTTGCCTCCATCTACTTGGCATCATGTTTAATTAACAGTTTATCACTTGATATTAGAACCTCTGATAAACAGTTGCTATATTGAATGGAGATTTAAAAAATTAAGACTGTAGTTCCTAGTCATTAGCTTTATAAAATTCTACTTTCTTGGTTAATGGTAGATTGTATGATCTAGGGAAATTGAACTTGTTTAACTTCATCAATGTGAGTTGCTAGCTGAGCATCTAGAACAACATAGATGCTTAGTAAATGCTGAATAAATGAATGAACAGGAATATTTTAGTATATGTGCTGCTGAAGCGAGCGCAAATGAATAGGAATATAAGTGGAGAGAAAATTAGTAATTGTATTAATCAGGGATCATATTGTTTTCCTTTTTCAGTGCTAGTCATTTAAATGTCTTCTGCCTTGATTAAGTTACATGTAGCTGTGAATAAATAGAACTTCATTTCAAATGATCTTGCCTTGCATAACAAGAAATCAAGATTATAGCTGACAAGAATATTTTATTATTTCCTTAGCTACCTTATGGTTATCTCTAGAGCAAGAGTGAAGAGAACACTGACCCATGGAATTGCTAAATTGTTCTTTTCTACTGAGGCTATTAGTCATAACAAAGGTAAGTGTATTGTCTTCTATTGCTTTAGCAAGCAATTGCTGCTGGGCCTTGTTTTCTGCATGTTACACTGGGACACCTTGGACTTTTGGGGCTAGCTTTATAACAAGAACCTGGCATGGCTATGAGCTGAGCCTGCAGGATTTCCCCTCTTATGTATGTCTGCACTGCATGTGTTATGCAGGGCAGCCTAATGCTGTGATTTGGGGAGTTTTACAAACTACTGAGGCCCATTTCTAGAGTTTCTGACTTAATTGGGTTAGGGTACTAAAAGCTCCTCAGGTGATTCTAATCACAGCCGAAGTTGAAAATCATTAGATGACTTAGAACACGGGCTCTCGGCAATCCACTTAACCCTTCTGTTTCCCAACTTCCTCGTCTGGAAAAATGATCATAGAGTCCATCTCGCAGGCTATGAGCAGATTGGGTGAGTTAATACAGATCTTCCTCAACTTCCAATGGGGTTATGTCCTAAGAAACCCATCTAAGTTGAAAATATTAAGTCAAAAATGCATTTAACATACCAAACCTATCCAAAATTCTAGTTTAGTCTGGTCCACTTTAAACATGCTCAGAACACTTACATTAGCCTACAGTTGGGCAAAATCCTGTAAGCTATTTTATAATAAAGTGTTGACTATCTCATGTAATTTACTGAATAATGTACTGAGAGTGAAAAAACAGAATGGGTTCATGATCATGTGACTAATTGGGAGTTGTGGCTCCCTGCTGCTGCCAAGCCTCATGAGACAGGATCATACTGCATGTTTCCAGCCCAGGAAAAGATCAAAATTCAAGGTCAGTTTCTACTGACTGCATATCGATTTCGCACCATTATAAAGCCAAAAAATTGTAAGTCAAACCATCGGAAGTCAGGGACCACTTGTATATGTAAAGCACTTCGATATTTGCCTAGGGGCACCTGGGTGGCTCAGTCAGTTAAGCATCTGCCTTTGGTTCAGGTCATGATCCTGGGTCCTGGGAGCCCCACTTTGGGCTCCCTGGTCAGTGGGAGTGGGGAGCCTGCTTCTCTCTCTCCCTCTGCCCCGGCTCCCCACGCACCCTCAAGACTGCTCTCTCTCAAATAAATAAATAAAATCTTTAAAATAAAAACTTGGTCTTTACTATTTGGTAAATAAGGGATCAGTAATAATAATAGCTAATCTTTGCTCAGCACATATGCTTAATATAATTCTAAATGTTTAATTTAAACTTCACCACCTTATTAGGGAGATATTATTATTCCCATTTACAAATTAGGAAACTGAAGCACAGCTTTAGGTAATTTTACAAAGGTGTAAATTTCCCAAGGATTTCACAAAGATTAAATGTCAGGTAGTCTGAATTCAAGCACATTTAAAAAAAGTTGTAAGTCAAATTGCAAAATAAAATGTGTTCTGATAAATATTAGTTTAAAATTTCAAATTCAATAAAAGATTTAATATGAAAACAGCTCTTGATTGTGCCAAATAGTTACCAAATCTGTGTATAAGCACTTGACTTACAAACCAACATTTTTGGGCCCAATAGCTTGTTTAGCTGATCTTACTATAGAATATAGTGTAATATGGTAGCATGGAGATTTCTGAATTCTTAGGAGTAGGTTCAATTTCTATAATCCTAGAAATGAGAGGATTTAAACCTCTATTACTCTATCAAAGTAATTCTTTTATCAAACATTTATGTTTGTGGTGGAATGCTTAACATAATGGGTAGTGAGCGATACATGTCATATGCAAAGGGCTAGTGTTAGTGGTAGAAAATTTCTTCATAATGAGTTGATGATAATCAGAATCATGGATAAGATGCTTGGATTCATAAAAAACAGATGGAAGAGTTTCGATAATAAAGTTGATTATACACAATTCTCATATGTAGGGATTGTGAAATACTCCTAAAAATAGAATTCTTATAAAAATAGCATAAGTGGCTAGAAAGAATATGGCAAATGGACCTGCTGTATATTCATTGTTGAAACCAGAAATGAGTTCAGATTCTCCTTCTGTTGGGTCAAATGGAGCTCAGTTGGTTTCTGCTAGAATTGAGATGAATTATTTTATGGGTAGTGGTCAATATGGAAAAATTACTCCTAGGTTTTCTTGGGTAATGTTGAAAGTGTAAATGGTCCAGTTAGTAACAGGACTGATAGTAGGATGATTGCTAATCTACCAACATAGAGAATTGTGCTACTGCCTACAGGGCTCTGGTTAATGAATATTTTGAGTTTGAAGCTCAGCCTGATCAGAGAATGGAGTAGACAACTAAGCTTGATATGGCTAGTATGAATGGAATGCCATTATGAATATGGTATGGAATTCATATTGTTAGGGCCAGGGTGAGCTCTAGGATTGGTGCAATAATAAATGTGGACACTGATGATAGTGGTTGTAGTGGTTCTTTAATGAGTGGTTTGACAGTGTCAGCAATAGGTTGTAAGAGGCCAGTGATATTTGATCCTTTATGAAGTCTCATATAACCTAATACTTCTCACTCCACTAATGGGAGGAATGCTATTACAAGGGTTATATAGGATTAACTACTAAAAATATATTAATTATGAATCTACTGTTAAGAAGAGGAATTCAACCTCTGGCAATTAAGGTTTAAGTTTTACACAATTACTGGGCTTTGCCACCCTAACGAACTCTGTCTTTGGGCAGGGCTAGGTATAAATTAATTAGATTAAGATTATATCATCTATAGGCACTTTTGTAAAGTAGGCCTTATTTCTGCTATCTTTTCACATTGGGAAAAGTATAGGATAGAAACAGACTTGGGGGGCGCCTGGATGGCTCAGTCATTAGGCATCTGCCTTCAGTTCAGGTCATGATCCTAGGGTCCTGGGATCAAGCCCAGCATCTGGCTCCCTGCTCAACTGGGAGCGTGCTTCTCTCTCCCTCTTCCACTCCTCCTGCTTGTGTTCCCTCTCTAGCTGTCTGTCTGTTGAATAAATAAATAAAATCTTAAAAAAAAAAAAAAAAGAAACAGACTTGGATTTCTCTGGTCTGAACTAAGATCAGTAGGACTTAATTGTTGAACAAACAAATTATTAATAGCATTTATACCATTAGGGTATCCTGACCCAACATCAAGGTCTTAAACCCTATTATCGAAATGGGTTACACTGTTATCCCTAGCGTAACTTATTCTATTGATCTATATTTTGGATCAATAAGTGATAAAATACTTTTTATTAGTTAGTCTAGATTTTAATCACTCGGAGGTTTTTATTCTCAACGAACATTATAAATCCATCTAAATTATAAATTATATCCCAACCAAAATTGTAAGTCCATATAAAGTTTTGTTATCCCTTAAATTTGGTTAATTTTTTTGTTTTGTTTTGTTTTTTTTTTAGACTAGTTAATTAATTCCATAGGGTCTTCTCATCTTATGTCATTCCCACCTCTGCATGGGAAGGTCAATTTCACTGATTAAGAGACAGTAAAACCCTCATGCAGCCATTCATACAAGTCCATATTTAGGGGAAAAATGATTATGCTGCTTTTGCACAGTCAGGATATCAGAGATCTTATACAGGATGTTAGTGGGTAGGCAGTATTTCTGACACTAGAAATCACTAAAGGTGATGTTCTTGCTAAACAGCTGGGTTTGTGTTTGTCAAGTTCCTTTCACTTTTTTCCTAATCTTAAATGTATACCTGTGTTGGGTTAACAATGGATTTAATAATTATTGGCTTGGATTTATTTTGTTGACTATCAGTGGTTCCATTCTGATATAAGCTTATGCAAGGAGAAATAATTCCTATTGCTCTTATTAGCAGTATTGCTTCTATTAACTAATAGATTAATCCAGTATTAGGTTAGGAGTTGGTTTTGTTCTGTTTTTGAACTAAGATAAATACCGTGTATTGAGCTTGAAGCCTTAATTGGTAGCTGCTTTTAATTTACTTATAATTGAAGTTGGTAAGTTTGTACTAGCTTTGGTTCAAAGTGGTCATATAATATGAAATCTCCCGGGTGTAAACTAGATGATTTATTAAAGCTACACTTTGATTTATTTATCCGAGTCCACTTTCCAGTATGCTTATCTTGTTATGACTTGTTTCCTCTTACATATAACTTATTAATAATTACTAAATATGTTTTGATATTTGAGGAGGGTGATGGGCAATGTGTGTGCTTCTTGACCTAATTAAGCTCTCTGTTAATTTACTACTAAATATTCCTTTAGTTTTTAGTTTTATAAAGACTTTGCTATAAAATTTAATGTTCTTAGAGTAGAAAATGTAGCCCATTTCTTTCTATCCCATAAGCTACATCTTGACCTAAGGTTTTTATGTCTTATATTTTTGCTTACTATAATTCCTATTTAGGGTTTGTAGAAGATGGCAGTACATAGGCCATTATTAGCAAGAGTTGATAAGGTTTATTGATTATAGAATAGTCTTCTCTAATGGGATATACAGCACCACCAAGTCTTTTGAGTTTTAGGCTGTTGCAAGTAGTAGTACTCTGGTGAGTATTTTTGTTTATAATTATTTGGGTCTGGGGTTAAGCATAATGGAGTATCTAGTCCCAGTTTGAGTCTTAGCTATCCTGTAGTCAAGAATATTAGTCACGTTCATGGTTTTTTGTTTTTTAGCTGTAGCTTCTTACAGCCTAATTAAAATTTAACTTTAGGGGAGCCTGGGTGGCTCAGTCGTTAAGCATCTGCTTTTGGCTCGGGTCATGATCCCAGAGTCCTGGGATTAAGCCCCGCATCGGGCTCCCTGCTGACGGAGGGAGAAGCCTGCTTCTCCCTCTCCCATTCCCCCGCTTGTGTTCCCTCTCTCGCTGTCTCTCTCTCTGTCGAATAAATAAATAAAAAATCTTAAAAAAAATATAAAATAAAATTTAACTTCACCGTAGGAGTATCTTTAACATGCTTCACACCAAAGCTATAATAATTTGGGTTAATCCTATGACTTCAGTGGCTAGCACAAAATCTACCAACCCTAATTACTGTAACTTAGTCAAACTTGTTTATGGCTTAATTTTTATCACTGCTGTTTCCTGTGGAGGTATGGTAAAGCAAGGTGTTATGAACTACATTTTAGTCTACTTGATGACTACTCCTTTTGATTATTGATTTAGAGGGCATTCTCACTGGATACTTGCATGTGTAATCTTATTAAACATTAATAGAATGACTAGGACCAAACCTATGAGTTTATGGAGTTAGTAAGCTCATATAGGCATTTTCAGTGCCTTGCTCTAATTAAGCTGCATTAACAAATCAGATATGCCCATGAAAAATTATGGATTTAAGTGATCTGTTGGTATTAGTTGAATGATTTTTAAAATTGAGTAATTTTTTTTTTTTTTTTAGTTTCTCAAGGTTAAGAGACATGGGTAATTTTATTTTAAGGCTTAATTTAATCTACTTTAATTTTAATTAAAATGTCAGATCTAGGGAAATTCTTATCTATAGAAATTTTGTGAATTTAAGTAGCATAACTGGTATCCATGAAAAAAAATTTTTAAATTGGGTAGTTTTTTTTCTAATCTATGAGAGTGGAGAATAGGAATGTTTATCTGTAGTTTTGGTCAGGTTTTTGTTTAGTCATAATCAAAGTACTTTGAAGATAGGAAATTATGGTTGATATATTTAATCTTGTTTGGGAGTTTGGCAAGGTTACATACGGTATAAGGTTTAAGTGGGAGTAGGGAGTTTGCTAAGCTAATCAGTGAGTACATACATATGCACACGTGTAATTTTTCATATCCTGTAACCATTGACTGAATAATACCATATGGTTGATGATGTAGATCATATTCAGTATAACCTTAGGTACAAGTGTTTAACTGTATTAAGGCCATAGCTGAGTCACATCATCCCCACTCCCAACCCCCACCAAAATTAAATATCAAATGTATCACATCACAGTTATCTGTGAGCATGGGTTGATTAGTCATTATTCCATTGAGATGTCCTTTTTAAGAGGGAGGAGTGGGCAGGTTTAGATGAGATGGTCCTGAGGTAAGCACCAGATACCACATAATTTGTAGAAACCACATGTTATGGCCACAGAGAGAAGACGGACACATTTGTGGATGGGTTGCTGGTTTCTCAAAGCTTGGTGGTCAGGTACTGGTTTTGGTTTTGATAAACATGTTGATAGAAATGATTTGACTTAGTGGTGCCTGGGTGGCTTAGTAGATTAAACGTCTGCCTTTGGCTCAGGTCATGATCCCGGGATCCCAGGATCGAGCCCCATGTTGGGCACCCTGTTTGGCAGGGAGTCTGCTTCTCCCTCTCCCTCTGACCCTCCCCCCGGCTCGTGCTCACTCTCTTTCTCTAAAATAAATAAATTTAGAAAAAATCTTTAAAAAAATGATTTGACTTAATGGGGTGTGTCTGATTAATATGTCCTATGTAATATTAATCATGTGTATTCTATCAAGGATATTTGTGGGGTATAGGATTTATATGTATAATCAATTGCTTCATATATTAGTTTAATGTACATGGTAATATTTGGGGCAAATCATTAATGTGTGATTATACATGCATGTGTAATGATTTATATATATAAATATATATATATATATATACACTAAATATGTGGTAGACTGAATGCACAAAGTACATAGCAATGGGATCAACTTAGGATTTTTTCATACTAATAGTACGTGACAATGTTTTACTGTTCATGTATGAATTTTCAAGGAGTAGTTTATGTAGAATTTCAGCTTTGGGTGCTTATGGTGGAGCTGGAGCTTCTTCCTTGAGTCCTAGGGAAAAGTATTCTTTTTCTGGCTTACAAGAACGGAGAAATATATTACAAACATTCTGTATTTTAGAAGACTATTTTTAGTAATTTTTGTGAATGCTTCAGTACACGAATGAGGAAAAATGTAAAACTGATGCTAGCTGAGTAGTAAAGATGAATGGATGTTCAACTGGTTGTCCTCCAATGCATGTTAGTGGTCTGTCTGCTACTAGTAATCAGAAGAAGCATTGATAAGGGGATTAGAATATTATCTTTCGGGCGCCTGGGTGGCTCAGTTGGTTGAGCGACTGCCTTCGGCTCAGGTCATGATCCTGGAGTCCCGGGATTGAGTCCCGCATCGGGTTCCCTGCTTGGCAGGGAGTCTGCTTCTCCCTCTGACCTTCCTCCCTCTCATGCTCTCTGTCTCTCATTCTCTCTCTCTCAAATAAATAAATAAAATCTTTAAAAAAAAAAAAAGAATATTATCTTTCATTATTATTGATGTGTGAAGCATTAAAGTAATTGCTAGAATTAGAATTGAGAAAATTAGGGATAATACACTGCCTAATTTATTAGGAATGGGCCTTTAATTGTGCAGGTGAATAAGAAATGACATTCTGGCTTAATGTGGGGATTGGGGAGCCTTGAGGGGGTTGGCTGAAGTATATTGTCTGGATCTCCTAAAAGGTCAGGTGAAAATAGGACTGAAATGGACAGCACTAGAATTAGGAATAAGGGTCCTAGGATATCTTTCAGTATGTGAAATTTTGGATTGGAGTTTTATCCATGTCAGATGAGATTCCTGATGGGTTATTGGATCCTGTTTCATGAAGAAATAACGGATAATCACCAGGGCTGAGACCACGAATGGGAGGATAAAGTGAAAGGTGAAGAACCAGATGAGTAGCTTTCCCGACTGAAAGTCCCCCTCAGATTCATTCTACCAGGCTAATGCTGGTGAAAGGCATAGCTGAAAGATTTGTAAGGACTGTTGCACCTCAGAAGGATATTTGGCTTCACAAATCCTATGAATGCTGTGGCTATTATTATGAATAATAGAATGATTTTCATATTTCATGTTTCTAGGAAGGTATAAGCTCCATGGCATAGGCCACATCCTACACGAATGAATAAGCAGATAAAAATATATGGATGCTCCACTGTGTGTAGATATCAGATAATTCATCCATAATTTACGTCTCTGTAGATATGGGTTTTGGATGAAAGGCAGTTATTATGTCTGATGTATAGTGTGTAGCTAGGAATAGTCCTGTTAGAATTTATAAAGTTAAGCAGGTTCCTAAAAGAGTGCCAAAATATCACATGATGAAATGCTTGGGACTGATAAATAAGTTGATAATCTGGATTAGTGGATAGGATTGTAGGATGTGGGTCATTAATATACATAGAGTTGAAATACGATCTCGATTTTTAGTTCACTGGTCATGATTAAAATCCATATGAGGGGGCGCCTGGGTGGCTCTGTTAGTTAAACATTGGACTCTTGATTTTTGGCTCTGCTCATGATCTCAGGGTTGTGGGATCAAGCCCCATGTGGGGCTCGGAGCTCAACCTTGAGTCTGCATGAGATTCTCTCCCTCTCTCTGAGCCTCCCCCTTCTTGTGTGCACTCTCCTTCTATCTCTCAAATAAATCCTTTAAAAAGAATCCATGTGAGAATAATAATGTCCTATATTGTGTTTTAAGTACTATTTTTGTGATTAGTTTTACAGGTTTTTGTTTTGTTTTTAAACCTATTTATGGTCGGTTAGGGTTGATTAAGTGGTGGAATCGGTTGTGGTATTATAACAGATTTTGGTGGATCTTTTTTAGGTATAATTTTTTTTTTTTTCTTAGACTTAATGGGGGGGGAGATATTGGTGGTTTTTGATTATACAAGGCTTTGGCCACTGAGCAATATCCTGAGGTTTGGGTTTCTGATATAATTGTCTTGGGGATGTTTCTTTCAGGGCTGTTGGTGAAAGTTATGGTAGTTTCAGGTCTTAAACATAATATCCACCTCATTTTTTAAGTTTAATTGGTTAGGGGACTGAGTAATCTATGGTACTGGGGATTCTGGGGTTGTTTTGTTTTGGTTTGGTTTGTTTGTTTTTGTGAAGGGCCTTTAGAGATTGCCTCATTATATAGTTGTGGTATTTGACTAGTAGTTATGATTGGTTGATTGTTGCTGATTGGTGTTATGGTTATTCTACATGTTACTTGTAGAAATTAGGTATAGGTTTAGGATTAATATGATGAGAAAAGAGGAAAACATATAATTTAATTCCTGACCAAAAAGGTCTAATTGGTATGGAGATTCTTATTTGGAAGTGGGAAATGGATTTTGGTAATACACTTTCTAGACAAGTTAAGTCTAGTAGTAATGATGTTGGATTTCCTGACTTGCCAATAAAATTTTTTAAATTTTTTATTTAAATTCAATTAGCCAACAATCATTGGTTTCAGATGTAGGATTCAATAATTTATCAGTTACATATAAGACCCAGACTTGACAATAAATTTCATGAATGGTGAGAAGCAGTGTATACTAGTTGGAAAATATCTGAGAAGATTTGAGAATTGGGATATGTATGAAGGATGATCAAATATTGGAGTTTGTGTTGTAAAGTTCAGTTAAAGTGCCAGAATAAAACCCAAGATGGTCATGGCAATGGCTGTTAATTTTAGATAGTAAGGCATGATTATCTGTGAGGTAGTTGGAGTATTCTTGGAAATTAAGAATCTGGCCAAGATATTCCCAATTAAAAGACATTTAATAGAATTGATTAAGAAGGGGTTGTTTTCACTAATGACAGCTGAAGTAGAAAAATGGGTCTGTCCTCGGAGTGAGGAACATAATTTGGGTGCTGTAGACAGCTGTTAGGGAAGTGGCAATGAATAATTAGTAGGGCTCATGTGCGTTGGTATACGATACGTCGGTGGTTTTAATAATTAAGTCTTGAGAGTAAAAACCTGTGAGGAAGGGTATTCCTGTTAATGCTAAACTACCAATGATGAGAGAGGTTGTGGTAAAAGGTAATGCTTTAAATAGTCCTATTTTTCAGATGTCTTGTTTGTCATTTAGATTATAAATAATGGATCTGGGAGGGGGCGGAACAAGATGGCGGAGGAGTAGGAGACCTGGATTTCGTCTCCTCTCAGGAATTCAGCTGGATAGGGAGCAAACCATTCTGAAAACCTACAAACCCAACAGGAGATCGAAGAAAGGAATAGCAACAACTCTCTGAACAGAAAAGCGACCACTTTCTGGAAGGTAGGACGTGCGGAGAAGTGAATCCGAGGTGATATTCGGGAGGATAGACGGCGGGGGAGGGGCCTCCGTCGGCCGCTTCTGGCAAGTGATAGAGCCGCGGAGCACAAAATCGGAACTTTTAAAAGTCTGCTCCGCCGAGGGACGTCACTCTGGTGGCTAAGCGGGGGGTGGAACCCTCCGGGACAGTGTGGTCTCAGGACCCTCGGGGTCACAGAAAGACCGGGGGTGCCTGAGTGTGGCAGAGCTCCCAGGTAACGGAGCAGGGAAGCCAGCTGCAGAGACGGAGCCCAGGCGCGGGCTCTCAGCTCGGGGTTGCCATAAACCATGATCCGCGGCACAGTCGGGCCACTGCTCCTCCAGCAGGGACCCAACAAGCGGCCTATCCGGGGAGACTCACCTTCCTCCCCCGGGAGGAGCTGCGCGGGAGTGCACCGCAGGGATCTACTGGGTTTGGAGACTCCACCCGGGGTCGGGTGCCAGAGATAGAAACGCGCGGTCACAGGCCGGGTGAGCACGGAGTGCGGCTGGAGACCGGGGAGACGGGAGTGACTGACTACTTTTCTCTGGGGGCTCACTGAGAAGCGGGGCCCCGAGTTCTCGGCTTCTCCGGGGCGGAGATTGGGAGGCCGCCATTTTCACTCTCCGCCTCCAAAGCTGTACCAAAAGCTTGCAGGGAACAAAAGCCCCGGAGAGCAAACCCGAGCAGATTACTTAGCCGGGAGGGGGCAAGGGCGGGGCAATTCCGCCTCCGGCAGAGACATTTGGAAACCACGGCAACAGGCCCCTCCCCAGAAGATCAGCGACACAGCCAGCCAAGACCAAGTTTACCAATCAATGAGAACGGCAGAACTCCAGCGCTCGGGGAATACTGCACATAGAATTCATGGCTTTTTTACCATGATCCTTTAGTCTTTCAAAGTTAATTTTTTTTTTAACTGTCTTTTTTTCTTTTTTTTTCTTTTTGAATTTTTCTTTTTCCTTTTTCAACCAACATCTTATCAATCCCTTTTTTTAAAAAAAACATTTTTATTTTTCATTTTTAGAGTCATATTCTATCCCTTCATAGTAGTTACCTGTATTTTTGGCTTATATATATAAGTTGTTCTCTCTTTAAAATTTTGAGATAGTTTCTTCTAACAGATTAAAATATACCCTAAATCTCTAGTATATGGTGTTTTCTATTCCCCTGCCTGATCACATCCTCTCCCTTTTTTTTCCTTCTTTTTTTAAATCCTCTTCTTTCTTTTTTCAAACAACTCCTTATCAATTCCTTTTATAAAATTTTTTATAATTTCCATCTTTACAGTCATATTCCATGCCTTCATCATATCAACCCTTATTTTTGTACATATATAAGTTTTTCTTTCTTTAAAATTTTGGGAGGCACTTTCTTCTAAAAGACCAAAATACACCCCAAATCTAGTGTGTGGCACTGATCTATATACCAGCCTGATCATATTTGATCACATTCTGGGTTTTTTTTGTTGTTGTTGTTTTGTTTTTGTTTTTATCTTTATCTTTTTCTTTTTCTTTTTTCTCTCTTTCCCTTTCTTTTCCCACTGCTTCAGGTCTTTTCTGATTTGTTTAGAGTATATTTTCTGGGGACGTTGTTACTCTGCTAGCATTTTGTTCTCTCATTAATCTATTCTCCTCTGCACAAAATGACAAGACGGAAAAAATCACCTCAACAAAAAGAACAAGAGGTAGTACCGACTGCCAGGGACCTACTCAATACGGACGTTAGTACAATGTCAGATCTAGAGTTCAGAATCATCACTTTAAAGATACTAGCTGGGCTTGAAAAAAATATGGAAGTTATTAGAGAAACCCTTTCTGGAGAAGTAAAAGAACTAAAATCCAACCAGTAGAAATCAAAAAGGCTATTAATGAGGTGCAATCAAAAATGGGGGCGCTAACTGCTAGGATAAATGAGGCAGAAGAGAGAATCAGTAATATAGAAGATGAAATGATGGAAAATAAAGAAGCTGAGAAAAAGAGAGATAAACAAGTACTGGATCACAAGGGCAGAATTCGAGAGATAAGCGATACCATAAGACGAAACAACATTAGAATAATTGGGATCCCAGAAGAAGAAGAAAGAGAGAGGGGGCAGAAGGTATATTGGAGCAAATTATAGCAGAGAACTTCCCTAATTTGGGGAAGGAAACAGGCATTAAAATCCAGGAAACACAGAGAACCCCTCTCAAAATCAATAAAAATAGGTCAACACCCCGACATCTAATAGTAAAACTTACGAGTCTCATAGACAAAGAGAAAATCCTGAAAGCAGCTCGGGAGAAGAGAGATGTAACCTACAAGGGTAGAAACATTAGATTGGCAACAGAACTATCCACAGAGACCTGGCAGGCCATAAAGGACTGGCAGGATATATTCAGAGCACTAAATGAGAAAAATAGGCAGCCAAGAATACTATATCCAGCTAGGCTGTCATTGAAAATTGAAGGAGAGATAAAAAGCTTCCAGGACAAACAAAAACTAAAGGAATTTGCAAACACAAAACCAGCCCTACAGGAAATCTTGAAAGGGGTCCTCTAAGCAAAGAGAGAGCCTAAAAGCAACATAGACCAGAAAGGAACACTGACAATATACAGTAACAGTCACCTTACAGACAATACAATGGCACTAAATTCCTATCTTTCAATAGTTACCCTGAATGTACATGGGCTAAATGCCCCAATCAAAATACACAGGCTATCAGACTGGATTAAAAAACAAGACCCATCGATATGCTGTCTGCAAGAGACTCATTTTAGAACCAAAGACACCCCCAGATTGAAAGTTAAGGGGTGGAAAACCATTTACCATGCTAATGGACACCAAAAGAAAGCTGGGGTGGCAATCCTTATATCAGACAAATTAGATTTTAAACCAAAGACTGTAATAAGAGATGAGGAAGGACACTATATCATACTTAAAGGATCTATCCAACAAGAAGATCTAACAATTGTAAATATCTATGCCCCTAACATGGGAGCAGCCAATTATATAAGGCAATTAATAGCAAAAGCAAAGAAACACATCGACAACAATACAATAATAGTGGGGTACTTTAACACCCCCCTCACTGAAATGGACAGATCGTCTAAGCAAAAGATCAACAAGGAAATAAAGACTTTAAATGACACACTGGACCAAATGGAATTCACAGACCTATTCAGAACATTCCACCCCAAAGCAACGGAATACACATTCTTCTCTAGTGCCCATGGAACATTCTCCAGAATAGATCACATCCTAGGTCATAAATCAGGTCTCAACTGGTACCAAAAGATTGGGATCATTCCCTGCCTATATTCAGACCACAATGCTTTGAAACTAGAACTCAATCACAAGAGGAAAGTCGGAAAGAACTCAAATACATGGAGGCTAAAGAGCATCCTACTGAAGAATGAATGGGTCAACCAGGAAATTAAAGAAGAATTAAAAAAATACATGGAAACCAATGAAAATGAAAACACAACTATTCAAAATCTTTGCAGCAAAGGCTGTCCTAAGAGGAAAGTATATAGCAATACAAGCCTTTCTGAAGAAACAAGAAAGGTCTCAAGTACACAACCTAACCCTCCACCTAAAGGAGCTGGAGAAAGAACAGCAAATAAAGCCTAAACCCAGCAGGAGAAGAGGAATCATAAAGATCAGAGCAGAAATCAATGAAATAGAAACTAAAAGAACAGTAGAACAGATCAACGAAACTAGGAGCTGGTTCTTTGAAAGAATTAACAAGATTGATAAACCCCTGGCCAGACTTATCAAAAAGAGAAGAGAAATGACCCAAATCAACAAAATCATGAATGAAAGAGGAGAGATCACAACCAACACCAAAGAAATACAAACAATTATAAGAACATATTATGAGCAACTCTATGCCAGCAAATTAGATAACCTGGAAGAAATGGATGCATTCCTAGAGATGTATCAACTACCAAAACTGAACCAGGATGAAATAGAAAACCTGAACAGACCTATAACTACTAAGGAAATTGAAGCAGTCATCAAAAAGCTCCCAAAAAACAAAAGCCCAGGCCCAGATGGCTTCCCAGGGGAATTCTACCAAACATTTCAAGAAGAATTAATACCTGTTCTTCTGAAACTGTTCCAAAAAATAGAAATGGAAGGAAAACTTCCAAACTCATTTTATGAGGCCAGCATTACCTTGATCCCAAAACCAGACAAAGACCCCATCCAAAAGGAGAATGACAGACCAATATCCCTGATGAACATGGATGCAAAAATTCTCACCAAAATACTAGCCAATCGGATCCAACAGTACATTAAAAGGATTATTCACCATGACCAAGTGGGATTTATCCCTGGGCTGCAAGGTTGGTTCAACATCCGCAAATCAATCAATGTGATACAATACATCAACAAAAGGAAGAACAAGAATCATATGATCCTCTCAATAGATGCAGAAAAAGCTTTTGACAAAGTACAGCATCCTTTCTTGATCAAAACTCTTCAGAGTATAGGGATCGAGGGTACAGACCTCAATATCATAAAAGCCATCTATGAAAAACCTACAGCGAATATCATTCTCAGTGGGGAAAAACTGAGAGCTTTCCCCCTAAGGTCAGGAACGCGGCAGGGATGTCCACTATCACCACTGCTATTCAACATAGTATTGGAAGTCCTAGCCACAGCAATCAGACAACAAAAAGAAATAAAAGGCATCCAAATTGGCAAAGAAGAAGTCAAACTCTCACTCTTTCCAGATGATATGATACTTTATGTGGAAAACCCAAAAGACTCCACCCCAAAACTGCTAGAACTCATACAGGAATTCAGTAAAGTGGCAGGCTATAAAATCAATGCACAGAAGTCAGTGGCATTCCTATACACCAACAACAGGACAGGAGAAAGAGAAATTAAGGAGTCGATCCCATTTACAATTGCACCCAAAACCATAAGATACCTAGGAATAAATCTAACCAAAGAGACAAAGGATCTGTACTCAGAAAACTATAAAATACTCATGAAAGAAATTGAGGGAGACACAAAGAAATGGAAAAATGTTCCATGCTCATGGATTGGAAGAACAAATATTGTGAAGATGTCAATGCTACCTAGAGCAATCTACACATTCAATGCAATCCCCATCAAAATACCATCCACTTTTTTCAAAGAAATGGAACAAATAATCCTAAAATTTGTATGGAACCAGAAAAGACCCCGCATAGCAGAGGAATGTTGAAAAAGAAAAGCAAAGCCGGCGGCATCACAATTCCGGACTTCCAGCTCTATTACAAAGCTGTCATCATCAAGACAGCATGGTACTGGCACAAAAACAGACACATAGATCAATGGAACAGAATAGAGAGCCCAGAAATGGACCCTCAACTCTATGGTCAACTCATCTTTGACAAAGCAGGAAAGAATGTCCAATGGAATAAAGACAGTCTCTTCAACAAATGGTGTTGGGAAAATTGGATAGCCACATGCAGAAGAATGAAACTGGACCATTTCCTTACAGCACACACAAAAATAGACTCCAAATGGTTGAAAGACCTCAATGTGAGACAGGAGTCCATCAAAATCCTAAAGGAGAACACAGGCAGCAACCTCTTTGACCTCAGCCGAAGCAACTTCTTCCTAGAAACATCACCAAAGGCAAGGGAAGCAAGGGCAAAAATGAACTATTGGGACTTCATCAAGATAAAAAGCTTTTGCAAAGCAAAGGAAACAGTCAACAAAACCAAAAGACAACCGACAGAATGGGAGAAGATATTTGCAAATGACATATCAGATAAAGGGCTAGTATCTAAAATCTATAAAGAACTCATCAAACTCAACACCCAACGAACAAAGAATCCAATCAAGAAATGGGCAGAAGACATGAACAGACATTTTTCTAAAGAAGATATCCAAATGGCCAACAGACACATGAAAAAGTGCTCAATATCGCTCGGCATCAGGGAAATCCAAATCAAAACCTCAATGAGATACCACCTCACACCAGTCAGAATGGCTAAAACTAACAAGTCAGGAAACGACAGATGTTGGCGGGGATGCGGAGAAAGGGGAACCCTCCTACACTGTTGGTGGGAATGCAAGCTGGTGCAGCCACTCTGGAAAACTGTATGGAGGTTCCTCAAAAAGTTGAAAATAGAGCTACCATATGATCCAGCAATTGCATTGCTGGGTATTTACCCCAAAGATACAAACGTAGGGATCCGAAGGGGTACGTGCACCCCGATGTTTATAGCAGCAATGTCCACAATAGCCAAACTGTGGAAAGAGCCAAGATGTCCATCGACCGATGAATGGATAAAGAAGAGGTGGTATATATATACAATGGAATATTATGCAGCCATCAAAAGGAATGAGATCTTGCCATTTGCCACGACGTGGATGGAACTGGAGGGTATTATGTTGAGTGAGATATGTCAAACAGAGAAAGACATGTATCATATGATCTCACTGATATGAGGAATTCTTAATTGCAGGAAACAAACAGGGTTGCTGGAGTGGGGGGGTGGGGTGGGAGGGATGGGGTGACTGGGTGATAGACACTGGGGAGGGTATGTGCTCTGGTAAGCGCTGTGAATTGTGCAAGACTGTTGAATCTCAGATCTGTACCTCTGAAACAAATAATGCAATATAGGTTAAGAAAAAAAAAAAAGAAGGTAGCGGGAGGGGAAGAATGAAGCGGGGGAAATCGGAGGGGTAGACGAACCATGAGAGACGATGGATTCTGAAAAAGAAACTGAGGGTTCTAGAGGGGAGGGGGGTGGGAGGATGGGTTAGCCTGGTGGTGGGTATTGAGGAGGGGACATTCTGCATGGAGCACTGGGTGTTATGCACAAACAATGAATCATGGAACACTTCATCTAAAACTAATGATGTAATGTATGGGGATTAACATAAGAATAAAAAAAATTAAAATTAAAAAAAATAAATAATGGATCTGGAACATATAAACAGTATAGTTTTGAAGAGTGCAGATGTGGAGAAATGTTAAACGTGGTTGATTAATACTAATGTTACTATTATGTTTAATTGGCTTGAGGTGGAGAAAGGAACAATTTTTAAAATACCATTTTGGGTAAGAGCAAAGATTGATGTACATAATGTAGTGATAACTCCTAGTAAGAGTTGCTGTTTGAATAATTTTATTTTCTATTAGTGAATGGAAATGGATCAGTAGAAAGACACCTGCTGGGGCGCCTGGGTGTTCAGTCGGTTATGCGTCTACCTTTGGCTCAGATCATGATTCCAGGGTCCTGGGATCAAGCCCCACATCAGGCTCTCTGCTCAGCGGGGAGTCTGCTTCTCCCTCTGCCTGCTGCTCCACCTGCTTGTGCTCTCTCTCTGTCAAGTAAATAAATACAATCTTTAAGAAAAAGAAAAAAAAAAAAGAAAGACACCTGCTACAACTATGGTATTTGAATGGGTATATGGTCTTCTATGCCTAGCAAAGTCATGGGTGAATGTCAAAATGGGCAGATTTGCCAGTTGTAGCTAAAGGTAGTCTGATTAATGGAGAATTATTATGATTGAAGTTGAGTATAAAAATTTGGAAAATATCAAGAGTTAGGGTAAATAGGAACCATGCTCTTGATACAGTTTGAATCCACTACCTCCTATGTGGTTTATAGAATTGCTTGGAGGTAAAGGATGCATACTCTAGAAACTATAGAACACTTGAGAAAGAAATTGAGGAAGACACAAAGAGATGGAAAGACATTCCATGCTCATGGACTGGAAGAATAAACATTGTTAAAATGTCTGTGCTGCCCAGAGCAATCTACACATTCAGGGCAATCCCTATCAAAATACCACTGACGGGGCGCCTGGGTGGCTCAGTTGGTTAAGCGACTGCCTTCGGCTCAGGTCATGATCCTGGAGTCCCCGGATTGAGTCCCGCACCGGGCTCCCTGCTCGGCGGGGAGTCTGTTTCTCCCTCTGGCCCTCCCCCCTCTCATGCTCTCTGTCTCTCAAATACTGACAAATAGATCAAGGGAACAGAATAGAGAGCCCAGAAATGGACCTCAAAGCAGGAAAGAATATCTAATGGAAAAAAGACAGTCTTTTCAATAAATGGTGCTGGAAAAATTGGACAGCCACATGCGGAAGAATGAAACTGGACCATTCTCTCACACCACACACAAAGATAAACTCAAAATGGATGAAAGATCTCAATGTGAGACAGGAATCCATCAAAATCCTAGAGGAGAACACAGGCAGCAACCACTTCAACCTTGGACACAGCAACTTCTTGCAAGACACATCTCTAAAGGCAAGGGAAACAAAGGCAAAAATGAACTATTGGGACTTCATCAAGATAAAAAGTTTCTGCACAGCAAAGGAAATAATCAACAAAACTAAAAGGCAACCTACCAAATGGGAGAAGATTTTTGCAAATGGCATTATAGATAAAGGGCTGATATCCAAGATCTATAAAAACTTATCAAACTCAATACCCCAAAAACACATAATCCAGTCAAGAAATGGGCAGAAGACATGAGCAGACACTTCTCCAAAGGAGACATACAAATGGTTAACAGACACATGAAAAAATGCTCCACATCACTCGCCATCAGGGAAATACAAATCAAAACCACAATATGATATCACCTTACACCAGTTGGAATGGCAAAAATTAACAAGACAGGGAACAACAAATGTTGGTGAGGATGTGGAGAAAGGGGAACCCTCTTACACTGTTGGTGGGAATGCAAGCTGGTGCAGCCATTCTGGAAAACAGTATTGAAGTTCCTCAAAACGTTAAAAATGGAGCTACCCTATGACCCAGCAATTTCAGTACTGGGTATTTACACCAAAGATACAGATGTAGTGAAAAAGGGGGCACATACGCCCTAATGTTCATAGCAGCAGTGTTCACAATAACCAAACTGTGGAAGGAGCCGAGATGTCCTTCAACAGATGAATGGATAAAGAAGATGTGGTTCATATATAAAATGGAATATTACTCAGCCATCAGAAAGGATGAATATCTACCATTTACATCGACATGGATGGAACTGGAGGGTATTCTGCTAAGTGAAATAAGTCAGTTAGAGAGAGACAATTATATGGTTTCACTCATATGTGGAACATAAAGAATAGTGCAGAGGACTATTAATAGGGGAAGGGAGGGAAAACTGAATGGGAAGAAATCAGGGAGGGAGACAAACCATATGAGGCTCTTGACTCCAGGAAAGGAGCTCGGGGTTGCAGAAAGGGAGTTGGGTGGGGGGAATGGAGTAGCTGGGTGATGGGCACTAAGGAGGGCACATGATGTGATGAGCACTGGGTGTTATATGCAACTAATGAATCATTGAACATTATATCAAAAATTAATGATGTACTATATGTTGGCTAATTGAATTTAAATTTAAAAAATGTAACAAGAAAAAAAAAAAGAATTGCTTGGAGGGTCGCAGTGTTGAATCTGCTTGTCTGTGTCATTGCCCAGTGAATAGGAATGATATAATTCCTATTCCCTCTCAGAATGAAAAGTTGAAGAAGGTTGTTGGTGGTAGCTAAGATTAGTACAGTAATAAGGAATATAAGTACTTGAAAAATTGGTTAATGTTGGGATCTGAGTTTTATCATGCTGATATAATTCTGTAATTGACCATGAAATGAAAAATGCTACTGGTATAAATCTTATTGAGAAATAGTCTAATCTAAAGCGAAGGGATAGATTTAGGATTTGAATGGTAATTCAGTATCAGTTTAAAACAATTCTCTTGGCCTGAATAAATGAATATTGTTGTGGGGATTAGACTGGATATGAAGGCATAGGAGAGGCTATTTTTTACACAGTGTGGCTGTAGATCACTTTTGTAGATGTTAGAGGTGGTTATTATAATTGGTAAGGTTACCATAAATAATGAAATTAGTATGGAAGTGGTGAATAGATTTATTACTTTTATTTGGAGTTGTACCAATTTTTTGGTTCCTAAGATAAATGGTTGGTTCTATCCTTCTAAAAGTTTGAAAAGCCATATTATATATGGAGGAATGAATTAGCAGTTTTTGCATACTTTCTTGGTGAATAAGAAGTTGAGTTTCTATTATATTCACATTCTCTTTTATTTAACTATATTTACAGTATAGATGGGGCCCCCAAATAATTTTGGGATTAAGTATTATATTAGGGATATTTACACGTAAGATTTCATTTGAGCTGTATGTTTCTTACTTTCCCTTCTGAGAACATGATTTCCATAGCTCTGAGTTTCCAAACAGAAGACTATTTCCTCAAGTAGATAACAATGCAATAAACAATTATTAGATTATTTATTGCAAGATAAGGTTCCTCTATAAATGTTTATCTTAACATTTAAAGAACAGATAGTTGTGTGGGCAGGAGGAGGAGAGGTTTATCAGATTTATCAAATTTTCTGGCTAAAGTGCTATTGCAATTGCTATCGGCATATTTTCCAGTATCTAAAGAATTTGAATTTTTCTGTGTTTCAGACATAGGAAGAGCCCTGTCATTCCCTTTCTTACAGACTGAGTTTAGAGTGAGTGTTTTCTGAAATGATTCACTGCTTTGTAGTTTGTTGATTGTGTTTGTGCGTCTGGTCAACAGTCTCCCTTTCCACAGCTGTAATGATTCATAGCCAATTTTACTTTTCCCTCTGTGATAGATTTTCCCAAATCCCCATTTCAACAAACTTAAAGGGTGTTTAAAGTATTTAGGTCTTCTTCATGTTGGAGTTGTTCCTTGAATATTATACATTTGACTTTTGCACACCTTCTACTCTTTATTGAAACTTTTTGGTTCCAATTTGACTTTATATTGGCTCATGCAAGATGGCACTAACTGTGGAATCAATTTTTAAATTTTGGTGGTGTTGATTAAATTTTATTGATTATTGCAGCTTGCCTTTATTTTATTAAAATGAGAGGAAAATGCAAAAGATAGCTAACAGCTAATATTGATGAAGTAGGATTGAAATACAGAAGGAAGACATGTGTAATGATAAATGTGGTTGTTTTTAGCCTCAACCTTATTCCGTTATGAAGAAACATAAAATTGAAGAAACTATTTGAAATGCTGGCTATATATCATGAAAGATTGTGCCAGAAAATGGTAGGGATTGCATATAGCACTTTATTCCGTATGGCACAGAGTTCTTCCTCCCTATCTCTAACCATGCCGTTTCTTTGGACATTTGCACTTTTGGTTTGTGCATTTTCATTAAAAAACACCTAGAATGGAGTTCAGCTCTTAATGTTTATTGAATTTAGTGGACTATTGCCCAATAATCTGTGTGTAAAGCAAAGCCTTAGAATTGTGTAGAACAACTCAATGGGTATTAAGCAACAATTATGTGTTCCAAACCATGATCTCCAGGCTCCCAAGTATGAATAGGAAGGTTAGGTGTGGCCAGGCAGTTTGATGGTCAATTTAGATTAAGGAGCTCTCTCTTTCAAAGCCGTCACTTCAGTACTCTTTGTAACCAGCCATTCCACACTGCCTTTCATTTGCTCTGGTGAGGATGCTACAATAAGAACAAAATATTTCCTGTAGTGAAACAAATGCTATCACTTTCTACCAAAATCTTCCCCTAGTACTTGGGGTTGGAGAGTGGCGGGGAACCACTAGAAAAATTTTCACCAACCTAACAAACTGACTTCATAGGTCACTATAAATTTTACCTATCAAAATTACATAGGGTCATCATAAAGAAATTTCAGGCCATATACAAAATTATAAAGTAGAAAATTATCCAAAATCTCACAGATGTTAATATCCTTCCAGACATCTCCTTGTATATACATGTATAGAAACATAGATATGTATAGAGGTAGAGACAAAAAGTTTTAAAGATTTATTTATCCTGGAGAGATAGAGATCAGAGGAGATTGGGCATGTTCCATAGATGAAGGAGAGGGAGTGAGGGGGAGGGAGGGAGGGGACATGTGAGCATGAGGGGGGAGGGAAGAGTGAGGGAGGGAGGGAGAGGGAGGGAGAGGTGGAACATGTGAGCGTGAGGGGGGAGGGGAGAGGGAGAGAGAATCTTTAGCAGACTCCCCACTGAGTGCGGAGCCTGACATGGGGTTCATTCTCAAGACCCTGCGATTATGACCTGAGCCGAAATCAAGAGTCTGATGCTTAACCACCTGAGTCACCCAGGCACCCCAGAGATAGAGATAAAATTTTAATTAAATTTGTTTACTTGAATTTTGCAAAGAAAAATGGCATTTGAAATGGAAAAACTAAACAACTTATATGTTTTCCTTCAAAATTTTTTTTCTTTGTAAACTTTGTAAACTCTAAGTTTCCTAAATGAGTGAGGAAAGAATATTAAGTGTTTAGTATCACTGTAGATTTTTTTTTTTCTTAACTACATCTTTCAATTTTAGGTAGCATCAATGTATTGCCTAGTCTGAAGGAAAGGTGATTAGCATTCTTAACCTTTCCCCCACTTCCCCACCCCATATCTTTCAGTATTTGTTAGTTATAATATTTTAAACTGTTAGAGTTTATGAAATTTACCATCTGCTCTGCAAACACAATTCCCCAGATGTTCACTCATAGCAAAACAGTTAGTAGATTTAATGTGCATTGCCAGTCCTTTTATGATGCATTTTCCTTCTTCATTATTGATCTGGTTTGCTGCATTTTATCAAGCTTTATCCCCTAGAATTCATGGATACTATATTTCTAGAGTTCTAGCATGTTTGATATGTCTATCTGCTATCTTTATATTTGTCAAGTCGAATGGGTAGAATATTCCTGAGTGAGACTGTTTTCTCCTTCCAGAAGTTTATGTCCATAAGTTTCTTATCTTATATTCTTGAATGTGGCGATAGAGAAATCTGAGACCAATCTGATATCCTTCTTGCTAGTGATGTGCTTTCCTTGCCTGTGCACTTAAAGAATCTTGTCCTTTATCCATGAAGTTTGATAATTTACCTGGTATGTATCTGTGTTGCTCATTACTGGGATATGTATATATAATATATATAAATTTTTCTATTGTATCCCATACTCTTTTGATGTGCTTACTACTTCATTTTAGGGGAAATTTTACTGCAAAATATACAAATATAGGTGTTTTCTCCCCATTTACATTCTCTTTATTTGCTTTAAACTGTCTTTTTTTCTCTGCATGTACTATATGTTCATCACAGCCTTTTATCTGTAACATTGATTACATTTTCATACATGCTGGCCAGTCTTTAAAATTTTTTTCTGATTTATTCTGTAATAGCGTTACTTTGAACATCCTTAGCTTTCTAATCTTTTTAGTGTAATTCTGTCATAAGTCATCTTTGTCTTTTTATTTTTATTTTATTATTTTATTTTTTTATTTTTTTAAGATTTTATTTATTTATTTGAGAGAGAGAGAATGAGAGAGAGCACATGAGAAGGGGGAGGGTCAGAGGGAGAAGCAGACTCCCTGCCGAGCAGGGAGTCCGATGCGGGACTCGATCCAGGGACTCCAGGATCATGACCTGAGCCGAAGGCAGTCGCTTAACCAACTGAGCCACCCAGGCGCCCCATCTTTGTCTTTTTAAATTTCATAAATCTTTTTTGAAATCTTATTTTTAATTCTAGAATGTTAAGCCCTTGCTATACTTTTTTCTTGGGCTATGTCTTTCCTTCAAATTGAGCCTTCCATCTGTGTTTTTGTACTTAATATTTCCTTTGCTCCTCTCTTTCCTTATCTCTTCTTTCTCTACTTCCCCTCATTCTTATTTTCTTATTTTCCTCTTTTCTTCCCTCCCTCCCCAACCCCATCCAAACCTCATTTTTCATCTCTACATCCAGATCTTGTGTGGTTGTCATGTTATATCTTATCAAACTTTATCAAGAGCATCTCCAGATCCTCAGTTTTTCCTGACATTCTGACTAAATTCCCTTTAATTGCTTTCTTTTTCTTTTTTCCTTTTTTTTAAAGGATCAGTTTGTCTTTGGCTCTTTGAGTACTGTCTCTGTCCCCTTTTTACACAAAAGAGAAAAAAAAAATCCTTATTGGGTTTTAGCTAATACTATTTTTGCTAATTAGCAGTTGACCTACTTTCCTCAAATACTGTGTATGTTTCTCTCCAAGCTGAAGATAAGTTCAAGGCAAAAACAGGGAAGTTTTTAAGGGCAATCAAGCTACAAAAGTATGAACAATTTTTGCCAAGGAGTTAAGTTAGTGTGGTTGCTAAATAATAAGATGAGATGTAAAGCCATGCTTTCTTACACACATCTAGAAGAAATGTTTGTTGCTATCACATTAATTATGCACTTGTATTCTTCAAGGAACAAGGATGTCAAGAGAGTATATTTGGATTAGTAATAACCATTCACAATCCACCTGAACCCCTCTTCATAAAGTTAACTACATATTTGGATGTCAAATACAATTCCTTCCGTTTTCTACAATCAAAAGTCGGTTTGCTTCTCTAGGCTATTAGTTGTGGCACAATCAGAGCTGCTGATTCATTGTGATTGGTTTGCCTTTCCTCTCCCGAAGAGCTAATTGATTAGTTGTCAGTATGATCTAATTTCTGTTCCTTTTCTAAATCATCATAGAAATAACTTTTGCCAAATATTTAGGTGTTACAGAATTTACTATATTTACAGAGATAGTCTCTTAACAGTAAAATGCCTGAATCAGCAAATCAAATACTAAGCCCTTTTTACTACACTTGATCTTAGCCAAAAGGCCGAGCAGATGTGCTAGAAAAACCTAATGTCTAGCTGTAGTCAGACTTAAGCAGTTAACTCAGTTAAAAAGAAACACCTGAGTGTAAAGGTTGGAAACTAAAACTAAATCTAAAAATTAAATAACGTGTGATATTCGTTGAATCTCTTCTCCCATTCCTAGAGGAGTGCTCTTGTACTTGGAACTTTTAAAATGGCATTTCAACTTACACGGAACTATAATTGTACAAATTCTAAAAATTTTTGGTAGAAAAAAATGGCACAATTATGTGAATGTTCATTGCTTTATTAGTGAAATTAATAAATGACAAAATTATGCATGCTGAAGCAGCCTGTCAAATAGAGCAGCAACTTTTTTTGGCATAGAAGCAATTTTAGCATCAAACATTTTTTTAAATAAAAACATATATTTTAAGATTGCTTGCTGCATTTGGAAATAGGGGAACCTTTTCCACATTCACTCTAAGAGCCTTTTGAAATCTAATTCATATTGAGTACTTGTCATCCCTCATATTGCCCTAAACTAGTAGAGATATATTCTCAGTCACAGTGCAGCTTACATTTAACACACTCCAAAATTGAGTCTTTATTCATTGCTTAGTAGGATTACTTATAATTGCAGAGGGCTCTCAGTCATTTTATGGGGACCCAAAGAAGAAACCATGCATCCAATTGAATTAAGCAAAATGTGCATCGGCAAGAAAATTAGAAGAATTAAACAGAACATGGTCTGTGCTCTGCTTAGACTCCAATAAAATGTTCTATTTTATTTTATTTTATTTTTTATTAATGCTTTGCATGCACCCTGGGTTTAGGTCATTTTATAAATGACACACTTAATGAGCAACACTACATAAGTACAGGGAAATAGAGCAATTGGCTCCTTGAACACAGTTTTCTTTGGTACACATCCATACCTTTGGGTTAAAAAGTACAATTTTCTAGGGAAGGCTGGGTTTCAAAGTGAAAGCAACATCTTGATCGTTGAGTACATGAGATGTCCCATTCTACGCATGAAATTCCAGGAGTCTGTTGAAGGTAAGACCGGACTCTACGGCCTAAGTTTGAGCAGTCAGTCTTGAACAGTCCCCCTTGTGACTGCTATGGTCTTCCTTCAGTGTGTAGGGTGTTGTGCAACTTTCTTTTTTTCTTACAAACCTGAAAAGAAAGTAAGGCTTTTTAACCGGTCAATATTTTTAAAGGCACAAATGGAATGAGTATTTTTACTTGTTTATTTAGCATATGTTTATTGATGTCTACTAAGTACTGTGCTGGAGACTAGGGACATACACATGAAGATTTGCCCTAAAGTTGCTCACAGGCTACAGGGATACCTAAGTTATAGATTGCAAATGGTGTGATAAAAGCAAACTTAAGACCTGTGAGAGCACAAAGGGAGATCACGGAACCACCTTCAACTTGGACTACTGCTCTGGTCTGCTTAAATGAGGCCAAATGATTATGCAGTAATTTGACTTTATTTTTCTACTCTTGTTTCTTGAATACAACTTTGTTTAGCTCCATTTTTGTGGGATAGCCACTTCAAGGCTATGTTGAAGTCACTAGGAAATTAAGACTGCATACCCTACACAGATAAAATGCGCTATATGAGGAGTCCAACAATACGAGTCATAAGAATGCATGGGAAGATATCTGACCTGGCCCAGTTCTGATGGAGATGTTCCATTCTTTTTTCTACTTATTTTACTAGGTAATCAGAATGGTATTTAACTGAATTCATATTTTTCAGTTAAACAGAAGGTAGTTTAGTCCCAAGCCTAACTGAATAACCATATTAGATTTGCCTTTTTTCAGTACAAAAGAATCTACAAACTAGATAGAACTATAAGGTAATTCTTCTTAGGCATTGGCCAGTAGGACACAAGAAATGTGATCTTTGAGAGAAGGCAAATACTGAAGGAGAACATAGCATTTGCTTGTGTTCTGCCTGGGGACATTTCTAGACCTGCACTGTCCAATATGGTACTCACAAGCCGCATCTGGTAATTAAAGAAAATTAAAGCTATAAATCCAGTTCTTCAGTCAAAGAAATCACATTTCTAGTGCTCAGTAGCCACATATGGCTAATGGTTTCCATATTGGACAGTGTAGATATAGAACCTTACCATCACAAAGTCTTTCAGGCAGTGCTTTTCTAGCCATTGGTACAGGGAATTGGAGTCTAAGCAGAGCACAGGGTGCACTTGGAGCCAAAGTTCAAGGGTGGGGAGTTCTAGTAGAACAGCAGCTGGTGTTTGTGAGGCCTAGTACAGAGAAGAGAACTGTGTACACAGACCCTCAGACCTCTGCATGGGGGAGAACTGCTTGAGCAATGATCTGTGCTGAACATAGATGGGGCAAGATGCCATGAAGAGTGGTGTGTGTCTCAGATCTGAACAGACACCAGATTCTTTCGGTGCTGGGAGACAGAGGTAATCTCAGCCAGAGTGATCTTGCTGAGAACCTCAGGCATTCAATTCAGGCTGAAAGAAAGTCCCCACTTTAAGAATAAGAACCACAACCTAGAGTAGGTTCTATGCTTTTCATGATGAAAGGACAAAATTCAATATAGATCCTTTTTTTTTTTTTAAAGATTTTATTTACTTATTTGACAGAGAGAGAGAGACAGTGAGAGAGGGACCACAAGCAGGGGGAGTGGGAGAAGGAAGCAGGCTTCCCACCGAGCAGGGAGCCCAATGCGGGGCTCGATCCCAGGACCCTGGGATCATGACCTGAGCTGAAGGCAAATGTTTAATGACTGAGCCACCAGGCGCCCCAGTATAGATCCATTTAATAAAGAATAAAAAAGCCTGACATGCTGAACTCTTTAGGTATGAAAGGTAGTGGTATTTGCCACTCAATTTAAACAGCATCAAAATGTAAGATGGATGGATAGATGAATAGAATACATGTACATAATATATAATCAAGTGAACATAGCAAAGAACTGACAGTTGTAGAAACTAGAAGGCAGCTTATATATTTTCACTGTACAGGTTTTTCAAGCTTCATGTATGTTTGCAAATTTCTATAATAAAATGCTGTGGAAAAGCAAAGACAACCCTGAAAGAATAGGAAAGATTTGCTAATACCACAACTCTGTCAGACTAAAGCACAATATACTTTATTTTTAACTTTTAATTTTATTTATTTATTTTTTTTGAGAGGGAGTGGGGAGGGATAGAGGGGAAGGAGAGCAAGAATCTTAAGCAGGCTCCACACCCAGCATGGAGCCCTATGCGGGGCTCGATCTCACAACCTTGAGATCATGACCTGAGCTGAAATCAAGAGTCAGACGCTTAACTGACTGAGCCACCCAGGTGCCCCTAAAGTATGATATCCTTTAAATGAAGACAATATAATCCAAATGCCCTCAATGTATTATTCATATTATTTAAGTATACAGTAAGAATTAAGAATATGAAGCAGGAAAATAGGACACAAAATATGACAACAAAAATGGTCATCAATATAAATAGACCAGCTGGAGAAATTAGAAGACTAGTAATTTGAAACATCCTTTGTAAATGTTTTTTAAGGAATTCAGAGAAAACAAGTTGTGATATGTTAATGAAATACTACACATGCAACAAAAAATATAAACTACTGATAGGCATAACAGCACAGATAAAGTTCAAAACCATATTGAGGGGAATAAGTCCTTCAAAAAGGAGTATATAATATATGAATCCATCTGTACTAAATTCATGGACAGGCAAACTAAGCCATTGTGAAAGGTATCATACAATGCTTCTCTTTGGAGGGTGGACGTTAACAGGAAAGGGCTATGAGGAAACTTTCTGGGATGTTGAAAATATTCTAGATCTTCAGTGCAATATTATTGGTTATGTAGTTTTACACATTAGTTAACAATCAAACTGTGTATTTAGTATTGGATTGTTTATATATATATATATATACATATATATATACATATACACATCTTATCATTGTAATGCATGCATGCACACCCTGTCAAATAGAAAATTGATTGATTTATTGTTTTCAACATTCACATTCAAACTCAGTGGTATTTCCCTTGTTTAATTGTTCCAGTCCAATGTTACATTATAATTGACAAAGTGATCTATGTGAGGAGATTCATATTAGTCAGCATAATAGTAATAACTTTGCTCTTACTATGGAAAGTACTAATAATGTTAAATGCATTATCTCATTTAATCCCTCATGACAAATTTATAAAATTCTCATTTTACAGATTCAGAGACTGAGGTAGAGGTAAACTATGTTGCTCAACATCTCACAGCTGAGAAGCTCTGGAGCCAAAGTAAAATCCCAAATTTTCTGGTCTTCATGCTTATACCCTTAACCTAATAATTTCACGCTTTATAGAGGATTATATTTAGCTCTCTGCTAAGGCTAGGTTTATTTTGATGTTTGGAATTAGATGAAGGGGACCTTCTATTCATGTAAGGGAACTAGATTTTTCATGGAAAGGTCACATCACATTAATTTCCTACCTGCTGAAGGCTCCAAGTGACTTCCTTCTTTGACATCTACATAGCAGGACTACAACTAGTATTAAACTGAGAGAAGATAGCATAATAATTCAATTAAAGACTGATTATAGTGATACTAGTGATGTAAAACAGCATCAGTAATAACAGTAGGCTTTTAGATGAAGGTAAGTATGCACATTTACTTGGAGGCTATTTTTCTGTTGCCAAGAGTTTTCTCAAGGTGATAGGATCTGTACATCTTATTCAACTAGATGAAATTATTAGTCAAATGTTATCTTATTTTTAAAGTTAATTACGGGTCAATTTTCTTTCAATATTGCAAAATTTGAAAAGATAAGTTCTGCAGTATGGCTCTGGTCATAAATCTCCTCCATTTTTCTCTGAAAAGTTATTGTACTTATAATTGGAATATCTTTGGATAAAAAATGAGTCTGTTTCTTCAAAGATGATGGAAAGTAAACATTTGTAATGACACGCTTCAAGTTCTTTGAGATTTAGTTCATCTAGAAAATGTTTTAAGACCATGATATAGCTGGTGTTAAGCATTCTGGTATTTCATTTTCTTCCGCTAGTCCACAATGTTGGTGTATACCAAGTAGCTAAATATTCACTTAAAAAACAAATGTTTAAGCTAGAGAAGCATCTTTAAATAGTAGGAAGATTTTTTTTTTAAAGATTTTATTTATTTATTTGACAGAGAGATTGTGAGAGCAGGAACACAAGCAGGGGGAGTGGGAGAGGGAGAAGCAGGCTTCCCACCAAGCAGGGAACCCGATGTGGGACTCTATCCCAGGACCCTGGGATCATGACCTGAGCTGAAGGCAGACGCTTAACGACTGAGCCACCCAGGCACCCAACAGTAAGAAGATTTTGAGAATTTATCTCAAGGAGACCTGTTTCCAAATCCCATTACTTCCTTTACTGATGTTACCTTGGGAAAATTATTTCCTCTTTTGGAGGCTATTTCCTAATTTGAAAAATGGGAAACCAACATTATAGGGTGTTGTGAGGATTCAATCAAATAAAGTATGATGTAGTTGATGGTGAGGAATTTGTTACCATATGTTAAAAAATATGCTATGACATTATATTCCCACTAAGGAAGCAGAGTGAATACAGTGTCTAGGGATGTAAAATTCACCCTGGAAACACAGGCAATAAACATGTTATAATTTGTGCCCCCAAATCTAATGGCAACTCCTGTATTTTCTCATTTGACAAGTGTCAAATTATTGGCTTGACTTGCAGAACTCACTATACTTTACTCCTATTCCTCTATGTATTGACCTTAATTTTTCCTGCACCCCAAAAAAACTCTAGGCTACCTACCATTCTGTTCAAACCCAATGTTTTCACCAGGTTTCTTTTATTCACTTATTTATTCAAAATTTATGGACTTATTCATCCATCTACTCATTAAAGCATCTGTTTTAATCCAGCAACACTGCTAAGCACTATGGATAAAATGGTGAAAAAGATAAAACTTCTTGATTTTTGTGGAGCTTACACTGTTAAGACTGAAAAGAGATAGTAAATAATTAAATACAGTCATGCTATGAAGAAAAAATACAGGATGTTAGGAGTGTAAACACCAGAGGAAATTAGTATCAGGACCTGCTGTATTATTTGCAGGGTCCCGTACAAAATGAAAATGCAGAATTTGAAGGTTGGGACAGCAGAGCAAGCACAGGACTCTGCAGAGGTCACATGCCCTTGAAACCAGTTTTACATACTATGGAGGACCAGGGAAGGATTTGTTAGGCAGTGTTAATTTCACAAACTCTGAAGGATGACTGTATGTTCGGTAGACAACTTCAGACTTGCGTTTTTGTTTGCTATTTGCCTTTGGGCCTAACATACTTTTAATTCCTCAAGACTTAGCAGCCTCACATGTTAATACCAAGGGATGATCCAGCTTTTTCAGTCTTGGTTAGGATGTTGGTGGTAGAGGGATGAATCAAAAAGCAAAAATTAAGGCCAGAATTTTATGACTCAGAATTTTTAAACATCAACATCTGTAAATCTCAGTCATTCTTAAATACTTGTAGGAGTACGTTGGCTTGGGAGTTTGTAGACCTGGGCTCTTGTCTTGGATCTGCCTCTGCCAAGGTACTCTTTGTATCAAAGCTTCCTAATCTGGAGAAAATATACTTTTCTTTTAGTTTGACGTTTTTAAACTACCAATAATACTTTCTAATTTTGTTTAGTAAAAAAAATACAGTACATTTTCTCTCGGTCTGCTTTTTTGGAACAGAAAGTCACAGTGTTGGCTGAATCGCGGACAGCATAAATACAGTAATAGCTACCAAAGGCCACCTTCAGCTGGCGATCTTTTCTTAAACAACCACATTAAATCCCTAAGGTGACCAGTGCTCTTCCATTCTTCTGTTAGTTAAAGGTCACCTCTATTAGCAACCAGTTTTTGTAACTCCCTGGGGTAGATGCTTAAGACTACATTCATTGTCTATATTAACTTCTCTACTGCATCTGTGAAATATCAAAGTAATTAAAGACTTATATAGATGTTCAGTCTCTTTATTCTCAGGAGACTTTTTTTTAGACCAAGAAACTTCAGACAGTGTTGTCTCAGAAGGTGAAACTAAAATTCTTTCAGATTTCTGAAGACCTTCTACCTTATTAAATTGTCCAAATGCATTAATAAACTGAAATACCTTTGGTAATTGAAAATTTGTGCTGTTTTAACCTGGATAGTTAAGGCTGTGCTATGATAAAAAAAAAAAAAAAAGAAAGAAAACAAAAAGAATACCTATACCTCAGACATAAAACAACAAAAGGTTTATTTATTTATTTTTTTCAACATTCTCCATGACGTTGCTCAGCAGGACAGACTCACATAATCTCTACCATCATGTAGCTGTACCATCTAGAGCATGGGAAATCCTTGGTATAGTGGTGGCGGGTGGGGGTGGGGAGCACTTGATCACTAAAAATATATATATATTTTTTTTATATTTGAATTCACAGTGAGTTTTTTTTTATTCTTATGTTAATCCCCATACATTACATCATTAGTTTTAGATGAAGTGTTCCATGATTCATTGTTTGTGCATAACACCCAGTGCTCCATGCAGAATGTGCCGTCCTCAATACCCACCACCAGGCTAACCCATCCTCCCACCCCCCTCCCCTCTAGAACCCTCAGTTTGTTTTTCAGAGTCCATCGTCTCTCATGGTTCGTCTACCCCTCCGATTTCCCCCGCTTCATTCTTCCCCTCCCGCTACCTTCTTTTTTTTTTTTCTTAACCTATATTGCATTATTTGTTTCAGAGGTACAGATCTGAGATTCAACAGTCTTGCACAATTCACAGCGCTTACCAGAGCACATACCCTCCCCAGTGTCTATCACCCAGTCACCCCATCCCTCCCACCCCACCCCCCACTCCAGCAACCCTCAGTTTGTTTCCTGCGATTAAGAATT
The DNA here is from genome assembly GCF_002201575.2 of Neomonachus schauinslandi. Classification (NCBI taxonomy): domain Eukaryota; kingdom Metazoa; phylum Chordata; class Mammalia; order Carnivora; family Phocidae; genus Neomonachus; species Neomonachus schauinslandi. Next base: position 23,148,989 of record NC_058413.1, on the reverse strand, counting down.
CCTCATATCAGTGAGATCATATGATACTTGTCTTTCTCTGTTTGACTTATTTCACTCAACATAATACCCTCCAGTTCCATCCACGTCGTTGCAAATGGCAATTGATCACTAAAAATATTTGACCTGAAAGTGACACACATTGTTTGCTTACAAGCCATTGGCTAGAAATAGGTATACAGCCCCATCTAAATGCATGGGTTCTGGGAATTCTCATCTTCTATGGGCTCAGAAGAGGTGAACCCTATGGAGTCTCTATCACATTTCCATACAAAAAAAAAAAAAAAAGCTGCTTATCAAAGAGTCTGTTTGAAACTTTTGGTTTTCTTAGAAGTTTAAAGTATATTAACATAGGTGGACTCCAGTGATTTACATGGTCAAGAATACACACACAGCAGTACTACCTGCTCTTAATATGGTGTCTTTGGCTTAAAAGATCATAGTGTCTGATTTAGTTGTCCTATATATGTTTGTTTCTGTATTGCTGTTACCTCTCATTTTGTTAGCTAAATGTTGATTGATTTCCTACTGTTTGCCAAGAGACCATAATTAAAGCATTATCCCCTTCTTCAAAGAGCTTACAATAATCTTTGAACATCAATTAGACCCATAAATAAACATAGTTCTCAAATTCACACATCCTAGAGGAATCATATTCTCTTTCAACCATACACAAATTGGCTTTTTGATAGCATGTCTTAAAATTTTTAGTTAGGGACAAATTATATTTTCCACACTCTTTATGGCATATGAATACATCATCTCAGATGAATGTTTGCCAAGGTATTAGAGGAAATTCATAGCTTTTGAATGAGAAAATAAGATATTAGCATTATTCATAGGCACCTTTGCAACCTGCAGCCATGAACAAGTAGGATTGTTTTATATGAGGGCAAAGTTTCACAACTAGATGTAATTCTGCCAATACTAAATGTAGTATCTAAAGCATGAGGTGCTTTTTGATTAGCAATATAGAATCCAATCTCTTTAGGAAATTAGAAATATAGAATACAAACTGTTTAGGGATTTGGGTGTAAACCTATCTATGCATTATCCACAGTTCTTTTGAAACCATACACCATCAATAATTTGAAATGGCTATGGGATTTATAAATGCATCTCTTCTCTGTTCTTTCACTGTGTACTTTTTGAGTACCTACCATGGTGCAGGCACTCTTACAGCCATTCAATAGGTAATGGAGAATAAAACACAATTTCTAACTTCTGGGGACTTTTTGTCCGTTGGAGGAAACATTTATAGCACAGCATGATAAATTCTATGCTAGAGCTAGTAGAAGATGCACAGGTGCTCAGAACAGGGGAACTTTCATCATGGAGGTGTGTGTGTATGTGTATGTATTTTGTGTAAGGGATAGTCATGGAATGTACATAAGTCAGACAAATTAATGAAAGAAGAGGAAAGTGTCCATAAAGACAAAACAAAACAAAACAAAACTCATGAGAAGACCTTGATGCATGACAGGCTGATATGGTCAGAAATTAAGAGATATTAAGTGAAGACTGTAAAAAGTGACTGGGAAGACTACAAAATGAGAATGGGGGGGGGGAGAGACAGAGGCAAAATCATAAAGGCTTTAGGTCATTTGTAGTTAAATCCAAAAGAAAGTGGCTCTGAAGATTATCTGAAAGTGTTAGAAGAGGAGGGTTACACAATCAGTTTGGGTTTTGGAAGCCGTGTTCTGTATATGGAGGATTGGAGAGGAATGAGAGAGAGAGAGAGTGAGCAAAGAAAAGGAAATCAGTTGACACACATCAATCCAAGAAGAGAATGATTTCCCTAGAGGAGAATAGAGGCTGCAGATAGAGAATGAATGAATCAAAGAGACCTTCAGGAGACAGAATGGACAGGACTTAGTATTGATTCCATGCAGGGGGAAGAGAGAAGGAAAGATAGAATTAAAGAATGGCTCCCAGATTCCTAATGCCAGCAACTGGGTAGATGGTAATATGATTTACCCATGTCAGGGTGTTAGAAGTATATGGAGGTATGAGAAAGGCAGGTAGATATAATAGATATAATAAACTTTTTTTTAAAATTTTTTAAAAGTTTTTAATTCCCTCACCCAGTGCTCATCTCCACAAATGCACTCAATCCCTATCACCTATTTCACATGTTTCCCCCACCCCCACCTCCCATCTGGTAACCATCAGTTCTCTATAGTTAAGAGTCTGTTTCTTGGGTTGTCTTTTTTCTGCTTTGTTCATTTGTTTTATTTCTTAAATTCCACATATGAGTGAAATCATATGGTATTTGTATTTGACTTATTTCACTTAGCATTATTATACTCTTTAGGTCTACCCATGTGGTTACACATGGCAAGATTTCATTCTTTTTTATGGCTGGGTAATATTCCATTTATGTATATACACCACCTCTTCTATATCCATTCATCAATCAAAGGACACTTGAGCTGCTTCCATATCTTGGCTATTGTAAATAATGCTGCTATAAACATAGGGATGCATGTATCCCTTTGAATTAGTGTTTTTGTATTCTTTGGGTAAATACCCAGTAGTGTAATTGCTGGATTGTAGGGTAGTTCTATTTTTAACTTTTTGAGGAACTTTCATACTATGGCTGCACCCGTTTGCATTCCCTCTAACAGTGCGTGAGAGCTCCTTTTCTCCACATCCTTGCCAACACCTGTTGTATCTTGTGTTTTTGAGTTTAGCCATTCTGACAGGTGTGAAGTGATATTTCATTGTGGTTTTGATTTGCATTACCCTGATAAGTGATGATGAGCATCTTCATGTGTCTGTTGGCCATCTCTAGGTCTTCTTTGGAGAAGTGTCTGTTCATGTCTTCTGCCCATTTTTTTTTCTTATAATTATTTGTATTTCTGTGGTGTTGGTTGGTTGTCCTCTCTCATTTGTGCTTTTATTTGAGTCCTTTATCTTTTTCTCTTGATAAGTCAGTCTTGAGGTTTATCAATTTTATTGATTCTTCAAAATATTTATTTCTTTATTTTAGAGAGTGAGCAAGCAGGTGGAAGGGCAGAGGGAGCAGACGGGGAGAGAGGGAGACAAACCGTAAGAGACTCTTAGTCACAGGAAACAAACAGGGTTGCTGGAGGGGTGGGAGGTGGAGGGATGGGGTAACTGGGTGGTAGACATTGGGGAGGGTATGTGTAGTAATGAGCACTGGGTATTATGTAAGACTGATGAATCACAGACCTGTACTCCTGAAACAAATAATACATTATATGTTAATTAATTGCATTTAAATAAAATTTAAAATAACTTTCCAAATAAAATCTTCAAAGAAAAAAGAATGGTGGTTGCCAGGGGCTGGGGAATATGGAAAATGGAGATATATCAGTCAAAGTTTACAAACTTTGAGTTATAAGATGATTAAGTTCTGGGGATGTAATGAACCGCATGGTGACTGTAGTTAATACTATACTGTATTCTTGAAATTTGGTAAGAGATCATAAGTGTTCTTACCACATTCAGAAAAAGTAACAGATGGGTTAATTAACTTGAATATGATAATGACCTGACAACCTATACCTATAATCATCATGGTCTACATTTTTAATATATACAACTTTTATTTGTCAACTATATATCAGTAAAGCTGGAAATTTAAAAAAAAAAGGACAAATAAAGCAAGAAAAATACCCCATGGAACTTAAACTCTTTAATATAAATGTTTGGACTTAATAAACTGTCCACTGTGTAACTCAAAGTCTCATATAAAGAATAAGTTTATATTTCAGTGCCAGAAGAATACACATAGGTTACTTTATTGGACACTGAGAACTGGAGCATCTAACTAATTATTTCCCCTCATTTGCTAAGAACTTCTGAACTAAATGTGATGCTGTATGAAGCAGTAACTAGTATGTATATTTTTATGGACACTTAAAGGAAGTATGTAAGAATAACATGGATCTTCCTTAAATTCAGTATAGTGGAATATAATTATAATAAAATATTCCAGAGTTCCATGTCTGCTTATGTTCTGAGAATATTTTTTCTTTTGAAAACAGGAATAAGAAAACTGATGAGTCTTACCCTGTTTCTATAACTCCTTGCAGGTAACAAGTGTAGTCTAGTATCAAAAGAAAAAAATTGGAACATCAAATGTGATTAATATTTCAGGTAAGGAGAAGAATAACAAAGCAAACACAAATTTGTTTAGCTCTCCAATGAATTAAGTTGAAAAATATGATTATTAACTCCTTGTTCTGTGCTCAAAGAGAAATTCTTCATAACAACTATTTATGCCCTGAAATTTTTTCTCTTCTATTTGGAGTTTTGCATTCTAGTCTGACCAAGTTTGGGCATTATCTCGGAGTGCACACATAGGTGGGAAGTTGATCTCTTCACAAGTCTATAAATCCTTTTGAAGCCATATTAGTATCATGGAATATTTATTACTCTCTGTGAACAAAATAAGTTCCAGCTTGAGACTGCTGGGAAATTAAGCTTTCTATTTTACAGTTGCTTTGAACAACTTATGATAGTTAATATTGAAGCCACACCTACCTAGAGATTTCTTTGTAATGGTGTTTCAGAAGGACTATCAATACTCACAGTGATACTACCACACTTTAACCATTCCAAAAGAAATTAAGAACTATGTTCCATCCTAGTGTGCACCAAGCCATTAAAAAAGTAAGGTGCATTATTTAGGGTCCTGTATAATGGTCACTGTCCCTGTGGTTGCTAATTGCATGGATTGAAGTATAAGAATTTCCTTCTTGCGTGTTTGTTTCTCGGACTTTTTTTTGTTGTTGTTGTTGGATTTTTTTTTTTTAATATCTAAGGGAAAAAATAATGTACATTTCTTATCACTAAGCTTCTTAATTTCAAGAACTCATTTCAGCTAAGGTATCCAGCTGGGCTATATTGTATGATAAGGCTCACACTAATTCACCTGCAGCATCTTGATAAACAATCTTTAATGATGGACGAAGGGAAAGTAGTTTTCACCTGACAGAGGAGCAAGTCTTCAGGCTGTTAGTAAGTGCTATACAAACTAAAGTGCAGTTAGATAGAACGGTGAAAATAACATTTGGTTGTGTATGCAAGAACCAGTATTTTCCTGGAAGCCTATAGAAATAAAAAAGTCCTATTAATTCAATCATTGTGTCTGACTTAATATCTCATTAATTTGCACCAAGCAGACAATACATTTGTGAAAATAAAACTGACTGGTATGAAACTAAGAAAAACAATCTTGTAGGATTCTAGTAGTATACAACAACTCAAAATAAACTAACAAAATATTATCAAGTGTGTCTTCTAGATATCCTGCTTTAATCAAATGAAACCTTTATAGCTAACATATGAAACACTTATGAAAGACCAGAAAATGAGTGAGATAAATAAACTATCTTATGATCACTTTTGCCTTTTTATTTTGCTCAGTAAAAGTCTTTAAGGAGAATGCAAAAATAAATTTCATATAAACCAGGACTGAATTATCCTTTTGAATCTAAAGTGAGGATTCTTCACTTTTGGGGAGACTACTTAAAATTTTAATGTCATTTATTACATCCCAACACTCTTAAGTAGGGTTTGAGATAGTTGAAAAAAAAAAAACAACGAAACCCAGCAATGAGGCGTTTTTGCTAGCATTGAAGCTTAAGTACAGAAAACCAAATGTAGTGACCATAGGGGCCACATAACTGCTTCTGATTGACCTTCACACCTTTATAGACTTTGGTAGGTCAGGGAGATTCAGAAACTGATGAGTTATATGGTAAATGGGAAACAAAAACCCAATGGTTGTTTATGAAGATAAATGCTTCTCTGAAGTAGGAAGTAGGCTCCTAACAAGCAGCACAGTGCTATAGGGCTTATTAAGTAATAAAAAGGAAATATTCTTAGTTGTACATCAAGTAGAGACAAGAGAGATGTAGAAATGAGTATTGATGGTATCTATGGCTTATTGGATAACTTCTGTGGGCCAGCCATACATTAACACTTATTACATTCTCCCGAACACCCTACATGGAGCAATTTTGCATTTATGGTTGAAGAAAGCAAGGCTCACAGAGGTTGACTTTTCAGCTAGTGAAATGTTTCCCCCTCTTGCACCTCTCACTGTTCTCCCAAGTTCATAATGATCTCTGTGGTTAATTGAAACCCTGTATGGGGGGGGGGGGGGGGAAGAACCAAAACCACATTCCTTTTATCACACAATTTGCACTTGTTTTAAGAAAAGTGTACCCTTGAGTCACCAGATAAGCTCTGATGGGGCTGGGGTGGCAGCATTTGGGAATCCTGCAGAGAAGAATCAGATTGTAAAGTTGGAAAGATGATTACAGGTGACTTCTATAGATGAGGGTAGTGAGTAGGGGGAAGGCAAAAGCAACCAGAGAAACCTATGAAGTTAAATGGGCCATTGGATATCACTGAAAACACAGATAAATTACCTATTTTGTCAGCTTATCTTAAAATTGGGTCTTATTTGAATTAATCATACCATTTTGGCTTCTACAACACACAATGGCAATACTTTAATTGATCTGTTTATTTTAAACTTTTACTAAGCCAACATGCCAGTTCATTATAAAATTTGTTTTTCTACTAATAAATTGAGCCATACTATTCCCTAAAAACAAAACACCAACAAGTAAAATAAGCAAAGCAAACACTAGATCTCAATTTAGCATTTCAAATATTTCCATTAAATAAGGAAATGGACCTATGTGCCTATAAGAAATAGACAAAATTTCAGTGATGTATGCCAAAGACTTTTCTTTGGCTAATCTTAATAAAAATTAAAAGTAAGATCTGTTATTCCTTCTTTGACTGGTTGTGATTGTTGAGAACTTTTCCCTTGAGCCTTTAGAAAACTGACTTTGTTGATAATGTGCTATTTCAAATTGGACCTTAAGCTTTTTACCCAAAGTACCCAACTATTCATCATTCTAACTTAATAAAGGGAAGAGATATATTTTGTGTATCTTCTATACGTTATATATTTAGGCTTTCCATATACTTGGACTCAACTAATTAAAAATGATTTGTGTGATCATTACAGATCCTAACCACAAAAGATTGTTAGTTTTGTCTCTACTTTCAATTTAAATTCACAACTATCTATGTAGCAATAATTACATAAACATATGCTTCCTAAAAATGTGAAACTTTTCAAAACAGTTGGACAAAAGCTAAATTATGAGCACATAGAAGATAAGATCATGTCCAGTGAAAACAACAGAGCTCCAGCTTTTTGTGGAGTTTATATTCTAGCAAAGTGGAACAGAAAATAAAACTATAATCTGCATATGTATTACATAGAAGTAATATACAAAAACATAAAATGTAGAACAAGATGAGGTAGGAAACTTTTAAACTGTGAGAAACAGAGCTGAGTCAACAATGATTTAGGGACTAGAAGAGGCACAACTGCAAAGGTAGTTTGCATCAAGGGAGAGGAGGAAGACCGCAGCTACAATACATGTTTCCGGAGAGAGAAGATCAAAGTTCAGTATTAGGTATTTTATGTTTTGCATACCTATCAGAAACCCAAGTGGATATGTGGTTACCAGTTGGATATATGAGATTGTAGTTGAGTGTCTGTTTTTATCCCAGAAATAAACCCCAAGACAAGGACTCCAGTGTACTTGATTTATTTTGGGAGGTGAACCTAGGAAGCACTGGGGAAGTGGGGAAATGAGACCGAAAAGGGAAAATGGCCAATACAGTGTAAGTTACCAAGCAAATTAATAATAGTGGGGAATTAGGACTAAATGCCATTAAGGAACACTGGGAGCCTCTGTAAAACAAATACCCAACCAGAAGGATGAGACAGGTCTTCATATATCAATTCCTGTCAGTGATTTATTGAGGCTGGCTTTCAGGAAACATTTATTGTTAGGCAATTCTGGCCTGCTCTATGTGCACGCAGAGCAGGATCAGAGGCTGGAGAACTTCCTTTGGTGAACAGATGCAGCCTTTGGCAATTGAAGTTCTTAGGCAATTGAATGTTCTAAAATAGTAATACGTGAGTGGATATGGTTACAGTGCAGACATCATCTTCAGAGAGGGAAAAAGTCTGGGGACTGTGAGCAATCAGTACTTAAGGTTATGAGATTGGATTAGATCCATGAAATAGGGCATAAAAATGGAGACAGGGACTGGCATGGGAGGTATTTCAATTTTAAGGAATCAGGCAGAATAGGTAGAACCTCAAAGGAATCCAGGAAGGAATGATCAATGAGGTAGGAGGGAAACCAAGAAGAGAGGGTACTCTGTCCTGGAAGCAAAGTGAATAAAATATATTGAGAGGGGAAGTTATCAGCTGCATCATATGATCTGGATAGATCCAAAAAATGGAAAAAGACTGAGAATTTACATTGGACTTAACATGAAAGTCATTAGGGACCTTAACAAAGCAATGTCAAGTAATGGGTGAAGCCAGAATAAATTAGTCTTTAAAAAGAATGTGACAAAAGAGGGAGAGAGTCTGATCAAATCATTTGAGGATGTTGATTGCAAAAAAGAGAAATGAGGCTGCAATTGGTGGGATTCTGAAAGGCACTTAAAGCATCTGGCCACACTCAGTATGTTTGGTGAATATATGGAGTAATGGTGAATTAAGTGAAGACCTCTTTGCCAGATGCTTTGAAGAATACAGAGAGGATATAGAGACGCTTATTCCTCCTGAGACATCTTCTCCCTTTTGCACAGTAAAGCTCAAAATAGAGGCATATCAATGACTATTGAGGGATACTTGAATGTGCAGTCTCTCAGGGATCAGAGGAGATGAGCAGTAGAAAGCTATTGAGAATGAGGCATGAGCACACCTTAGGTTCCTGTGGAGGTTGGAGGAGACCATTATTGATACATGTCAGTGTCAAGATAATGAGGACTGAGGCCTGGAGATGGAAGTGTGTTTAAGTAGGTAAGTCAATGAGGCAGGTGTGTTTTTTTGTTTGTTTTTTCTTTTTTTCTTTTTTTAAAGATTTTATTTATTTATTTGAGAGAGGGAGATGGTAGAGGGAGAGGGACAAGCGACTACCCGCCCAGCAGGGAGCCCAGCATGGGGCTCTATCCCAGGACCCTGGGACCATGACCTGAGCTGAAGGCAGATGCTTAACTGACTGAGCCACCCAGGTGCCCCAATGAGGCAGTTGTTTCTAAAAGAAAAAGCGGATACAAGGCTTTGGTTTTAAAGCTGAAGAAGAGCTATATAGCTTGGTACCTGGCCAAAGGAGTCTCCAGTGTCAAGCTTAGAAACAGTAACATAATAATAAAAAAAAAGAAAAGAAAAAAAGAAAACTACAAAAAAAAAGAAAGAAACAGATGCCCCATTCTCTTGTCATGGAGAACAAAGCCCTTTATTTCCAAATCTGCATACTGGACACATCCTGGCTGAGTGAGAGGCTGACCTCTGTTTTTAGAGAAGTGTAATAGTTGAAATCAGAAAAGCTCATGAATGCATGAATAGAATTTAAAAAATGGAGTACTTTGGCATTTATAATCTGGCCAGGAAAGAGAATGTACCTTGCAAGAAGGAGTGAGGATGAGTGGAAGAGGTGATTTTATCATGTAGTCCTATCCTGTTACGTTTTGTTTTTAGAGTAATAAAAGAACTCAACAACAAGGAGACCCAGTTCTAGTGTTTAGTCTTCACCTTAATCTTTGTATGGCCTTGGGGAATTCTTACAACTTCTTTGATCTTACAACATAGAGGAGAGGGAGGAAGAGAGTTTTCTTTTTTAATATGAGAGCTATAACAACATGCTTATATGGTGATGGAAATGATCTCATATTATTTTAGTTATCACCCCAAAGTGGTTGCCCTGAGCAGACAAGTTTAGAAAAATTGTATTAGATTCTTTCTTGAACTAAACATTTGTCTTATCAAATTAGGTTGGTTAAACCTTAATTTTCCTACTCCTTTTCCGTCCTGGCTACCTTCATTTTCTTCTATCCCTCCTTCCTTCTGTAATAACATATTGAGTGCATACCATGAGACAGGACCTTTACTAGGTGCTACTACATAAAAGGATGGCTATACCATTTTCTTAAGGAGCTTTCGAAATTCAAGAACAAGAACCAAACAAACAATTGAAATAAGTAATTTGTGGTCTGAAAGCCAGAGGAGGAAAAACAAGTCTAGAGTACAAAGACTATAGAATTTATTCCTGGAGGACATTTACTTTTTAAACAATAATATTTAACGCTAGATGGGAATTACTACTGATCATCTATCAAACCAGATTTCTTTCTACAGTGTTTCTGGATAAATGGAACATAGGTAATATGGGTTTTGCTTCAAAGCGTCTGCTGATCTCCATTGTAATTTGTATCCCATTTTAATGAAATAATCTGATTTGAATGACCTCCGCTTGCAAAAGACTAATTTATCATCATCTTATGCAGCTTTGACTATAATGCCATGCTCTCAGGATATGAAAGAGGCATATTCCAAAGGGTAGCATTTGAAGTAAAAGCATCAAATCATAACCAAACAACTTATACGGAAGTCAGTCAAGAGACTGCACCAAGTGTCAATTTAAGAAAGCCTTCAAACCCCTAGGTGTTTTTGAAAAACTTCCCAAATAGCACTTTTGTGGAATGGGGATGATCTAAATGAACATTGTTTCACACCCAATTTGTTGTGCATAGTTTATGCTGCCTTCCATGACCATTAGATTCCCAAAATGCTTTGTGTGCAGCCTGGGAGAGGTATAAACAAACTAAGTACAGGCTTGATTGTACTATGGTAGTTGGAGCTTTGCACCTCACACAGCCTCATTGTGGGTGTGCACATTTTCTAAAAGCTTACGGTTTGAATAGACCTCCCCTCCCCTTTTTTAAGTTGGTATATGCATGTACTTTATTTTTAGATGTGAAATATGTTTCAAAGAGCAGTAAGTTCAGAAAAAGATTTTTTAAAATTTCAATTGCATATGTAGGACAAATTGATGATGTAGAAGGCTTGTGATCATGGCATAGAGCCTAGCTTTTGAATATTTTTCAGTTCCTACTTGTAATGATGTGGCCAGGAAATTAGCTTGTTGTTTTAGTTCGTGGCATATTTGCATTTAAGTCACATGTTAAGTAATCTATCCATGTGGCGCCTTAACTAAAATAATTAGGTAAGTTCTAGTACTTCTAATGAAAGTCATATTTTATTATTCGTTATATGAAAGCATCTAAATTTTTTGAAAGATAAGTGTTTGTTCATCTTGCTCATTGCTGTTTACTGCTATTTTCCCAATACCTAGTACAGTGTTGAATAGTTGAAAGAGGAGAATTACTTGCCTTGGGGTAAAAGCTTTCTAGTGTGTCACCCTTAAGTATAATGTTAGCAAGAGGTTTTTCATAGATGTTCATTATTACTAGTATGCTGAGAATTGTTTTTATGAATAAGTACTGAATTATTTCAAATACTTTACTGTAGCTATTGAAGAGATAATATGGCTTTTCTGCCTTTTTCTATTAATATGGAAATGACATTGAGTGATTTTCAACGGATAGATCTTGTATTTTTGGAATAAGTTCTACATGGTTATGACGTATAATTCTTTATATAAATTTCTAGATTCATTTGCTATGTTTCTTTAAAGGTTTTGTGTGTATGTTCATGAGGTATATTGGAATGTCGTTTTCTTATAATGAGTGTATGAATTTGCCAAACTTTGATATCAGAGATTTAGGGATAAACTATCCTCTATTTTCTGAGAATTTTTATATAATGGGTATTATTTCCTCCTTAAGCACTTAGTGGAATTCACTGCTAAAGATATCTGGCCTGAAGATTTTTCTGTGTGAAAATTTTATTTTTAAAATTAAAAAAAAATATTTATTTATTTGACAGAGACAGCAGGAGAGGGAACACTAGCAGGGGGAGTGGGAGAGGGAGAAGCAGACTTCCCACAGAGCAGGGAGCCCGATGTGGGACTCGATCCCAGGACCCTGGGATCATGACCTGAGCTGAAGGCAGATGCTTAACGACTGAGCCACCCAGGCGCCCCTGTGTGAAAATTTTAATTACAAATTCAAATTCTTTAATAAATATAGGGACATTTGGATTTTCTACTTCTTCTTGTGTCAGTTTTGATGACTTGTATTTTTCAAAGAATCTGTACATTTCCATGTAAGTCATCAAATTTATTGGCATGAAGTTCACAGTATTCTCTCATATTCTTTTAATGTTTATAGGATTTGTAGAAAGTAAATATTTGTTAAAGGTGAATAAATGAATAAACCACAGAAATTTACCCAAATTTGTTTCAACTCTCCACAGTTTTTAAAATTTTTGCAAAGCAAAACAATAAGAAAAGCCTTTTGATTAGACAGAAAACTTTCTCAGAAACTTTAAAATACATTTTAAAAAGGAGTATGTAGGTATGAATGAGAGGAAAATAATTTTGAGTAAACATGAGCTTCCCAACTTGCTCTTCATCTCCCCCACCCTTTTCTCCTACTGTGACAACTCAGGAAATGGTCCCTCATGGACCCCATTAAGATTTCAGCTAAATACATTTTAATAAATCACTGAACTATACTCTAAGCTTATTAACTGCAGAACGAAATGTTATTCATTTTTGAATTCTTCATAATACTTAATACAGTGCTTTGCACCTAGTGTTCAGTACATGTTTCATTCATGAATTGAGGCAAGTGTCTTTGACCCATGTCAAAGAAATCAAAATAATCAATTTATGAAATAAACCATGCTTTGTGGCTTACATAAAATTTAAGTTAGAGTCTTATATAATTTCTAGAGCTTAAAGAGAGCCCAGCATGGTAAATCTACTTTGATATTTACATGTATATGAAGAATATTTTATCGAGTACAATATGTTTACCTTGAAGTATGACCTATATCCATGCTAATTTCCAGACTCTATAACCAAGCAGTAATTACAGGCAGGGCGCCATTAGAAGTTAGCGCATTTCTCTTTCTCCTCAAAATTTCTGATGTGATCAGTTTGTTTATTGAATGGAAAGCCAGGGATTGATGCTTTGTTAATATCCTGACTTTATGTTTTGTATTTCAGCATGAAGCTTCTTTCCTTTAGACATTTGACAATGACTGAAGAAAAGGCTCCCAATTGTAATAGATAAACAAAATATTTTATGCTTACCTTTTCACAAGTTTGGCTGTGTTCTTTGGCAGGGTTTATAAAGATATTTCCAGCTCTAAAATATTATAATTTCATTTACATTGGGACTAATCAACTTTCCTTCAGTCTTTCATCCCCCTCTATAATTATAAAGAATTATTCTCTTTGAGCTCCAAAACCAGAGTCAAAGATCCTCAACAAGTATTCATCTTCTTTTTCTTTTGAGTCTATTCTCAAATTCAGAGGTACAGTGAGATTTTCAAGATTCTGCAAGCCATACAAATAGGCAGTTTTAGGCTATAAAATAGGAATTCTCTGAATTAGTGTATGACGAAGATGTCCCCTCCACATATTCTTTTTTTTTTTTTAAGATTTTTTAATTTATTCATTTATTTGAGAGAGAGAGAGAGAGAGAGAGAGAGCACATGAAGGGGGGAGGGTCAGAGGGAGAAGCAGACTTTCTGCCGAGCAGGGAGCCTGATGTGGGACTCGATCCCGGGACTCCAGGATCATGACCTGAGCCGAAGGCAGTCGTTTAACCAACTGAGCCACCCAGGCATCCCCCCTCCATGTATTCTTTACGTTCCAGCACGTAGCCCTATTGCAGTTCAAGTATGTTGGAAAGACCTTGCTCAATCAACTTTTAAAAGTTAAACTCCTGAAAAAATGTTGACAGATTTCCTCATCCTTTTATAACATTTCTTTGCAGAATACTAAACGTGAGGGAAGAATTAAAATAGCTAGAGAATTCTTTTTTTTTTTTTTTTGTCATCCTGGTAATAAATTGCTTCTACTAGACCATCAGAAACAAAACTTTAAACAAGATGCATGAGCAGTGACAGAGTGGATTTGTTACAGATCTTAATCAATGTTATTAATCTCACAATTGACCTCTTAATTAATGTAAGTATAATTGTAGTAGAAATAGTATTTGCTATGTATCTCATCTACTTCTCAAAAACTTTCCTGCTCTTCCTGTTGCATTCTCCTCCTTCCTTGCTTCCTATCCCTCTTTTCCCTACTTTCATTCCCAGCCCCATTTAGGAAACAAATGCTAATTACTGGAAAGGAATCAAACTTCTTCAGAAATGCCGGGACTTTTTGTCTTTGGAAACCCAAATCTTTACATGGCTGGGAAATACCATGTTATCGGAAGCCGTGTTAATCAGTTTTACTTTAGCTGTTGGTCATGGTTCTACAATAGTCATCCAAATTCTGTGAGTTTTCTCCATAGAAAATCTGATGAACCAGGGTGCCTGGGTGGCTCAGTCATTAAGCGTCTGCCTTCGGCTCAGGTCATGATCCCAGGCTCCTGAGATCGGGCTCCCTGCTCCGTGGGAAGCCTGCTTCTCCCTCTCCCACTCCCCCTGCTAGTGTTCCCTCTCTCGCTGTCTCTCTCTCTGTCAAATGAATAAATAAAATCTTTAAAAAATATTAGCTTTAAAAAAAAAATCTGATGAACCAGAGGAATGCTATTGTATTTAGCCCATATCAGTAGGTATTATCTGCACTATTATTACCTGGATTCAAGCTTTTTTCTTGTTTCTCTTCCTCTAAAATATGAATCTCCTCAAAGGAGGTTTCTTACTGCAGAGTCCTTGCTTCCTAACACAGCACTTTCAGAAAGGGGAGGTGAAGCTTTACCCAAGAGGTTGGTGATGAAATGCTTTAAAAAGAGTTAAGCTAGTGAAATCATTCACATTATATATTAATTAAGAATTCACATTTTGTTACTAGCCACATTCTTGCTGTAGGTCCTTGTGCAAGTTACTTAAACTTTCTGACCATTAGTTTTTTCATCTGAAAAGGGATTACAATAACATTCACAAGGCTGATGTGGGGAATAAATAAATGGTGTTGGTTCATAAATGAATGCTAAAGAAGTGCTCCCTATAATTATAATTTTCATCATCACTGTTATAAATTACCTGTTCAGGATTCCTGAATTGATAAATCCTTCCAAGCACCAAGTCTAGAAGCACAGCTGAGATGTAGGTCTGTTTTCCTAGGACATAGACTATGAAATGGAACTTTGCATGGGAAGTTTATTGAGGAGTGCTTTCAGTAACACCTGTGAGAGAGTGAGGACAGCCTTAGTGGACAGAGGGAGGATTTGAACTGACATGCAGGTGCCCCTTGCTTCAGGTGAACTCTTGGAGAACTCTGGCACTGAGATATCCCTCAAATTTGACCTCATTTGAGGGAAAGGAAATTGGTATGTATGTTTTCACTTTGGGCAGTCATGGATGTGGACTGCCCCAGGGCTGGGGGAATGAAAATTTGGGTGCAATAGTTTTCTTCATCTGAAAGCAGATCCTGGGGAGGCACTCAGTTGGGTGGTAAGCAGCCAATACCCCCTGCATCTGGGAATGACGTCATTGGTCCTGAAGGGAGGGATTGGGTAGACTATCATAGAGTCCATTACTACTGCCAAACCAAGAATTTACCACATATATGATGAATCCATGAAACTCCTAAAAAATAATGTTATGTAATATGTAAATGAACAAAAATGATGTAGTAATAGATGTAGGTTTTATAAGTCAAAAAGTTGAGATGTAAGGAATTTGTGGTAATCAGGATCACCCTCGAGGAGAGGTAAGATTTAAGACATACCTTGAAGAGTCAGTGGCCTAGGAAGAAACTCCAGATCAGCAGATGGTAAGAGCAAGGTATAGGGATGGGAGTAGGAAGGGCTAGTGGAATAGTTACTTTTAAATAAACATGTACAGTTTTATTGTCCACATTTAATAACAAATATTTTGTTGATGGTAATATTCTAGAGTCCCTGAAACTAACAGGTAAACAACAACAATAACAAACACAACAACTAAATTAAGAGTAATGGCATGTCCAATTACATACTAACTGAAGACAGAGACTGTAGGTCATTCACTCTCCAGTGATCAGTAAAATGTCTTTTCTATAGACAGTAGTCAGAAAAGAAGTTTAATAAAATAGGAGGAACTGATCCCTGCTTAGTGCTTAGCATTGTAAGTGCTCACAAGCTATGTGTCAAGTAATTAGAGTAATCAAGATGCAGTCACTGACTTTAATTAAACTTTACAGCACTGAGTGAGGAGTAATAAATTTATATGAAATAAAAGTGGAGAGGATTTAGGGCCAATCTGAACTGCATATTGATTCAGATGATAGTAAAATATATGTGTATGGACACATCAGTAATTAACTAGTGTAAATCATTTCCAATGAGTCTTCTCTCTCAAATATATATTCACAAAGAATATAGTGAAAAAATGTCCAAACATTTTGTTAGTCTTAGTCATGACACTAGGCCTGTGCATATTTCTGAATAGCTGCAGGTGTAACATTGCATGACCATGCTCAACTTAATGAAGAATGATCAGAGTACTTAATGAATTTTGACTTTGAATTAGAATTACAAGTCTGAATCTGGGAAATAGGGGGTCAAGCAGACTCAGGATAAAGAAATTCCCTGGGAAGGGAATTAAGAGCTTTGTTCTAAGAGGATTGAATTGTGTACTCATGTACTCATCCACCATTTTTCTAGTGTTTGTTATGTGGAAACCAACTTAGGAAACCAACCACTAGGGAAATATGAAGTTTTTATTCTTATGATAGAGCTTAATGGAGGGAGAGAGGGAGAAAACAAGTAAACACATATGCAGTTGTAAATTGTTTAGTACTAAGATGAAGAAAGAAGGTGTGTGTATGTGGAGGGCAGGGAGATGCTCACTTAGGATAAGGAGGGAAGACACCTGTAGAAAGATAAGCTTTAAAGGATAAAGATTAAGAACTTGGCTAATAAAAGACCAGGAAACTGGTAGTAGGAGGAAGTAGGTAGGAGAACGTTCCAGGTAGAAGGAACAACATATAAGAAGGCCCTGATATAGGAAAGGATTTGGCATATTTGTCACATGGCAGGAGTCCACAGTTCGTAGTAATGTAAGCAAGAGAGAAATACAAGCTGAAGTGGGAGGGAAATAGGGTACACAGCCTTGGGTAAGCATATAGGTTTTAATTTATGTCATGGAAGCAATAAAATATTTTAACCAAAGGAGTGACATTAATTGATTCAACAAATATGTATTGAAAGTCTTAATATATGCCCAGCAAGGTTCTAGGTCCTTGGCATACATTAGTGAGATAAAACGCACATTCTAGCTTGAGTTGGACATAAGCTTATATCCTAGTTTGTGTATGGGGGTGAAGATAGACAACAAACAGCCCCAATAAATGAATTTTATGATGTATCAAAAAACAATAAATTCTATTGATAAAATGAAATTCAGGGCCACATAAGGTCAGGAATGCCAGGGGTGGGATGTGAAAATTATCTGTGATTTTAAAGCAGTCAGGGCAGTCTTTGGTGATTAGATTATGATTTAAAAAGATCACTTTGCTTCAGATATTTGGGTTTTCTTTCAGGCTGTGACTCTGAAGGAATGGAAATACATTTTGTTATCTTTGGTATGATACAAACTCTGCCTCTGTATCAAGATTTTATGTAAGTGTGATTGTAACTGTGACCATAGTTTCACACTCAGGATCCCCTTGGATTTTGTATTGCCGTGTTTCATTCACTGATTGTTTGAATGTGAGATGATTTAGAAAAATACGCTTTCAATGGCTTTGTAGAGGGAAAAACATTGTTTTTATATCCAGTGGGTTACCTGAGTAAGCAGACAACCAGATTTTAAAAATTGGCTAATTCAACAGGAGGGAAGTCAGTTGTCTGGACATTCCAGTATCTTTTATTTCCCTACATTGGCTGTAGAGTCAAGAATTCAAGCCTGATTAGGAAATAGTAAGACTGCCCTGAGAAACTTTTAAACTAGAGCTAGTTATTTAAATTAGGATCAATTCTTGTCTTGATGTCAATGTCTGATCAAGAACTCAATTTTCCATTATCATTTGGTTCCTCCTCCCCAATTACATGTGCTTATGATGATTTTTAGAATATGACATGATTCTATGGATCTATTTAAAATATTTATATTGTCATGCTATTAGAGATGTTTAAAGTGAAATTCTGGCTAGCAAGATTTATCAATTTAATTTATCAATTAAATTTTAAGACAAAGTGGCACACACCCTTTCTTATTAATTCTTATCTTTATTCATTCAACAAACACTTACTGAATTTCCATTATAGGCTAAGTCCATGTCTAGGTGCTCAGGAATCAGATAAAAAAAGACAAAATTCTTACCTTGGGAGACCTACACCAAAGGAGATATAGATATTTTTCTCTTCTAGAGATCATTTTCAGTTGGTTATGTGAAACCCAACTCATTCCAAAATTTTAAAAGCGATGAAGGAAGGAAAGAAGAAAAGGGATATGCTGATTGAGGCAGAGAGGAAGAATACAAGATCAACCAGAAATAAAGCATTTCGTTAGACAAGTTTTACTCTGTACAAACATGGTCAACTAAGAGGATGCCTGTGTGCTGAAATATAGTTCATGCTTTACTAATGGAGTTCTATACTTTGTAACAGGATTGCTTCTTCTGCAACAAGGGGTGCCTTTTTTTAATATTCAAAAAGCTGTGAATGGATGAGTAGTGACAATGATCAACTCTTACATTTAATGATATTGATAGCTGATATTTATAGCCTTGACATGTGTTAGGCATCATGCTCTGTGCATAATATCTCATTTTATCTGAACCACCTAATGAGGGAGACACTGGTGTCATCCCCCTTTTACAGATGAGAGAACTTGTGGCTTAGAGAGAATGCAATGTATACCCAGCTAGTGGAACCAGGATTTGAAGCTAGCCTGTGTATCTCCATGGCTCACTGACTCCAGCAACCACGTTGAAGCTTAATATGCACAAACATGCATGCACACACACACACTTGAATTTGATTATCATTTGCAGCTAAAGAGTATACAACATCTGTAGACTAGCAGAGGATTCAAATGTATAGCAATCTTGTGTTTAGAATTCAGTAATACTGAGCAGGGATGAATTGCTGTTATGGGATTCTTGGTTATACTGCTCTATTAATTTAACAGCAGACTCTGACTTTATTACAGTAAATAACATATTCATTAAAATGTTTAAACACTCATGAATGAAGAGAAGAGGCATTAGAAATGCAGACTGGTAGACTAACAAAGCAGTGGAACCATTTCACTGCATTAGGGAATTCTGGGGAGGTGATCTGCATGTTCTCAGTTTCTGACTCTTTTAGTCTGTTTTATGTTTGGCAGTCAAGCCTTTTCATACATACCGCAGAGGCTAACTAAAGAGAGCTGTTTATTTGGGAGAGAAAAATCAGCAGCCTCTCAGTGGAATCAAGCAATTAAGAAGTAGTGTAAGCCTTCATGAAGGAAAACTTTGTTTTGGATTGCTTTAGACTAACCCACCACAGGGAAGAATTGAGCAGTCCTTCATTCATTCATGTGGCATGAGAAAGACAATTGCATTTTGAACAGGGGACTGAAAATGCAAGTGCTTTATGAATGTCAAGTAAGACTGGTTCTGCAGACAATTTTGTTTGGGATTTTAACTTCATAGTTTTAAGATTATCTGCTCTAGTGAAGGATAGCTCCTGGATATTCCTGATGTCAGCATTTGGGGCATTTATACTGGTAAGTTAAAATATACAACAGGAGTGATTTTAAGAAATAAAACATTATCTTTAGCTAATTTTAATCACCCTTGGAGGCCTTTGAACGGGATGGCTGTAGGTGCACAATGTGTTATATGTGGCAGAGAATATTGAGGTTGTAAAGATGTGCACTGTAAGAACTCAGGTGATAACAGTGGTAATAGAGAGGAAAAGACAGATGGAGAGAAATAACATCTCATATTGATAGGGCTTGACTACTCTTAATAGAATATAAGAGTTAGTGGAGAGGAAAGAGTTGGTCTCTTTCTGCTGCACCCATTCACTTATTTAAGCAGTAGGTCGTTAGCACCTATTAACTCTAAGGCACAGGGCAGTGCGGAGTATACATTGATTGAAAAAAAATAAGACCCTTGCTCACACAATGATGGCGATCTAGGTAGAGGTACACAGAGTACACAGGACTAAGAGTATATGATGGAGATATGTAACTGAGTCATGCAAATAAAGGAAGGCTTTCTTCAAATAAGTAATGCATGAGCTGAGATCTTATATTTGAGACAGAGTTAACTTGGTAAATAAGAGAAAGACTGTTTTAGGCTAGGAAAAGTCCCATATCAGGAAAGAGGATGACGCATAGAACTGTGAGACTGGTGTAGAAAACAACAGCAGAGTACAGGCATGGGTAAGAAGACATGAGGTTGAAGAAATACGTAGAGGCTTAAGGTAGTCATTAATACTCAAATATATATCAGTTCTTCAACTTACCATGTATAATTTCCCCTGTTTTCCTGAAATGAGGTGTGATAACTGCTTTATAAATCAAAATAGTACGAGATAAGATTGAGAAATGCTTTGGAAGGTAATGAGATTAAAAGTCAGCATTGCAGCAAAGATCAAATCAAGTCATTACACCTCTGGTTAAAACTTCCAAACGGATTAAAATTTCTCTGAGTAGAAGTTCAACTGAGAGTGTGAGCCCTAGCGTATTCTTCCAATTGGGTAAAAATGGCTCAGAGAAAAGGAACCAAGGATGTTTTCTTCCAGCTAAAGCCTGATAGTTGCAAAACAATTACAACTAAACTAAAAGAGTGTATGTGAAAGAGGGAGTGAGAGAGGAGGAGGAATAGGCAGAGGTGAGGAAACAGAAGACTGAAAAAATATTTAGAAAATCTAAGAGGTTTATGGAGAAAAGAACTATGGAACTTACTGGAATTAAAGAAATAAAAAAGGTTTTGAGAGTTGGACTGCCAAAGAAATCATGAGTCTGAACAACAAGAGCAACAACAATAAAACAAAAACAAAAAGTCCATTACTAATTGGTCCTAACTTTTATGGAAAGGAAACAAGCCAGGAAAACAATTCTGTGGCTAATGTGAGTTTA
The DNA here is from genome assembly GCF_002201575.2 of Neomonachus schauinslandi. NCBI lineage: Eukaryota > Metazoa > Chordata > Mammalia > Carnivora > Phocidae > Neomonachus > Neomonachus schauinslandi. The sequence continues at coordinate 23,127,988 of NC_058413.1, read as the reverse complement.
TACTCCAATTCCTTTGGGTGTGAAACAGTGGAAAAATAGAGAGTTCCCAGAGTCAGAGCCAAGGCAACAAATAATTGTATGCTGGATAGTTTCTCCCAACTAATAACATTCATGCTTAAAGAATATTTCTATCAGCAGGGTAAAATTACTTACATTATCTGACCAGCAGATTTCAGAATTGTTATGAACCAGTGATTTCTCCATAATTCACATTCTTCTACCTTCTAAATGGGATTGTTTACTGTGATTATCCTGTCTGTCTTGCCATTGCATTTTAGGTATGTGTGGGTCAAATAACTTTTCACTTCATAGGTCTTTGGACCAAAAGGACTCATGTCCAAACGCAATGAAAGAATACTGGACAAGAGTCAAAGATATTGGAGTTTGAGCTGGAGGCAGTGATTGTATGTGATTCTTGGGTTATCTTCTCTGGGGAGAGGGTTGATACAGATGTAGGAAAGAGAATAAATTGAATATTTGGTGATTAAAAGAGTGGACTGTAGTAATTGTCCGTTAATATCTCCAGTTCTCGGTCACGTGGTGTGATTATATTTCTTTCCTTTGTGAAATTAGGTCTGATCGTGTGATATACCTTGGTTAATGAATTGGGAGTGATTCACTGTACTCTTCCTTTGAAACAACTAGCATAGCTTCAGATGATTGTCCATCCATCAGCATAGGTCCTTCAAATAGGATTAGGTGGAACCTCAGCCAGCCCACAGTGGACATGTAACATGAGGGAGAAAGAAAGCATTTTTTATTTTAAGCCTAAGAGGAGATTGATGAGATATTTGATACTGTAGTATTACCTAGATTATTCTGATTGATATAGGGCTACATTATGTACAACATTTTAATCAATATTAATTACTGTTATCTTTATCCTAAAAGTAATGGAAAACTATTAAAGAATTTTGGACAGGGTAATCAATATTATCACTGCCATCTTGTTAGCTAGCTCATCCTTGGTGAGGTCAAGTTTATGCATTGCCTTAATATCTACTCTAGACAGTTTGTATACAAGCTTGGGGCGCCTGGGTGGTTCAGTCGTTAAGCATCTGCCTTTGGCTCAGGTCATGATCCCAGGGTCCTGGAATCAAGTCCCGCATCAGGCTCCTTGCTCAGCGGGGAGCCTGCTTCTCCCTCTCCCACTCCCCCTGCTTGTGTTCCCTCTCTTGCTGTGTCTCTCTCTGTCAAATAAATAAATAAAATCTGTTTACAAGCTCACTGAACAAACCTTAGGTGATTGAGAAAAGGTATCTACAGAGTTGGTTTGACATCTTCTCCCCCAGATTATTGAAATCCTTTTTTAGTGTATGACCTCAGAAAAATATTCATACTGGATGTTAATACCCTCACATAGTGCCCATTCCTGATACATCCTTATTCCCTAGACCTCCGGTTTTCTAATCTTGTCCTTCTCAAATTTCTGGCCTTCCAGTCGTACCATAAACTGTTACCCATAGACTACCAACATTCTGTTTACACTGACAATGAGGTAACCACTGTGTTTAAGCATAGTTAAGTTTGTTATTCAATTCCAGATTTCTACCTTTGAGGGCAATCTCAAGTACTATATTGGTCATGGTGCTTTCAGGATAAGGTAAACCATTTTGTGCATTTCAGGCAGGAGGAGAGTAAATTTAGGCAATGTTCAGAAAGGTCTTTGATGAGCTGGAGTAACAAATGGGAGAAGAATATTGTTTCCCAAAGATCAAGATATTGTAACTGTCCTTGATAGGAAACCATGAGGGGGCACTTTTAGAAAAATGTCCTTGCTTGCTATTGCTGCTGAGGAGAAATACAGAAGTCTGTCCCTTTACTGAACATTCTAAAACTTCCATTGACACAGCTGGATCCTCTTATATGCCATTGTACATAATTTCTTTGCTGATACTGCAGGTGCTGTTTTAATTGCCCCCAGAATCAGAATAAAAGGGCTCCTCCTTTTTTATCACCTTCTATTCATTCAGCGCCATCTCATTAGAAGAATCCAACAAAAACCCAGATTACTAGGGAGTTTGTTATATACTTTGTAGGTGTTTTATCCTTGGTGATGCAAAAGCATGCAGAAGAGAGAATGTGAAATTAAAAGTCATTGGGCACTATTGGGCAAAAAGGGATTGTGATCACATTTCAACTTAGTGGAGATCACCACTCTCCTAATTTTCTCCTACTTCATTAACTATTCTTCCTTAGTTCTCTTTGCTAACTTTTTCTCATAATCTGGACCTCCCAATATTGTAGTGCCCTATGTCTCAGGCCTCAGATCTGTATCTTCTTCATATACTCTTATGCTTGAAGGCATTCTCTCCTATCTCATGATCTGTAGCCAGACCATCTGTATATCTTTAGACCCAAACTTTCCTCCAAATTCCAGACTTCTACATTCAGTCAGCCACTTGAACATTTCTTAAGGCAGACTAGCATATACCACAACAGAACCTTTGGTTTTCCCCCCTCTCCTCCCTGTAGCACCTCCAAAAACAAGGAGCAATAACAACACACACACACACACACACAAACACACAATTCTGATCCTCCCCCAGGCTCATACAGTTGTAATGGCTGGTAATGTCATCCTTCAGTTGCTAAGTCCAAATACCTGTGGTTACATCTGATCCCTCTATTACCCTGACACTGTACATGTCTTACAATAGCACGTTCTGTCTGCTCCATCTTCAAGATAGATGCAGTCTGTCCTTGACTTTTCCACCATGACCATTCTAGTCACTAGCATCTTTTTTTCTGGACTATTTTAATGGATCCACAACTGGTCTGTCTTATTTCACCTTTAATGCCTCCTACAAAGTCTGTGCCACAAAGCGGCCAGAGTGACCTTCCAAAAATTTAAAGAGGTTAAGTAACTTTGCTGCTCAAATTCTTGTAAAGGATTTCCATCTCACTCAAAATAAATTCCTTAGATTGTTAATGTGGCCTATAAAGTTCTACACCATTACCTTTCTGATTTAATATCTTACTACTCTATCACTCATGCTACCCCAACACACTACTTTTTTGCTATTCCTCAACATAATAAACTTATTCAGTGCTTTTGCACTTACTCACCTTTCCATGGAATGCTGTTCCCCTACTTATCTGTAAGTCTTGATCAATCAATTTTGTTAGGTCTCTGCTCAAATATCATTTTAGAGAAATTTTCCTGATTATCAAAAAAGTGTTCTTCCATATGTTCTATTTCCTTTCCCTGATTTACTTTTTTCACAGCACTTACCACTCTTGTCCTTTGTTTGTATAATTCTTTGTTTCTATAACTCTATACAGCTCTTTGTTTATTGCCCACCTCTTGCCACTAAAATGTTTAGCTTCATGATTGCAGGCACTTCGTTTTATTCACTGATGTTTTCTTTGTATCTAGCAGAGTGCTTGGCCCTAGGTAGGTGCTCACCACATACTTGCTGAATGGATGGATGGATGGATGAATTAATGAATGCAGTATGAAAAATGGATTGGAAGGATTCCAAAATTGTTGCAACTTGAGTTGAAAAGTTGTTGATGCATGATGGTAGCTTGAAATAGGGTGGTGATGGTAGTAGAAGGAGGGTAGTGTATGCTTTCAAGAGGTATTTATAAAATAATAGACAGCATTTGGTGGTCAATTGAACATAGGTGGCAAGGAAGAGTTCAATGTTAAAGATGACATTTAGATTTCTAGGTTGTGCAACTGGATTAATGATGGTGCTATTCTCTTGAGAAAAAGGAATAGAAGAGGAACTGATTTTAAGGGTAAAATCAGTTAATTTTGAACACTTAACTTTAGCCATGTATATTCAGACCCAACCTTTATATCTAAGGAACAATTACCGAATAATTCAAATCCCTAGATTAATCTAAAAATACTTATAATGAAGGAGCTATTTATATTGTTGGGCTCTAGGGTTCTTGATGAAAGTATGTATAATTACTAGAGAAATCTTCCTTTTCCCCACTCATAAGAACATTTTTCTTTCAAGTCACCTAAGGCCCCTTCTGCTCTCAAAGTCTGCTGCAAGAAAGTATCTAACACAAATCACTTACACCATAATGTGAATTTGAGTCCATGAAGCATTCTGATGAAGTTACCTTATTTCTGACTATATAATAAAAGTCTCCACCCGTTTCCACTCAGATTTCAAGCAAGAGTAATCAGGTAGGCAAGATCATTTTAGGAATCATAACTCATCTATTATACATGATATTATATTTATCAAATAATAATTTAAACCTATTTTTTATATATAAGATAAATTCTGGGTTTATTCTGATAATGTCAGAGAGATGAGTAGCTGAAGCATTTTTAGCCTCATTTCCAGTTGTGAAATAAATGGATCCTCAGCTCCAAGAATTTCAAGCCAGTATAAGCAAGTAGGTAAAATCATTGTAGGAATAAAGACCTATCTAATATCCATGAGATTATAACGATCTGCAGGGTAATTTAAACCCACTTTTTATACATAGGATAAACCCTCAGTTTATTTTAATAATCTCAGCTATATAAATGGCTGGTTGCCTGGGAGATATATTATGGCTTCTTCTGTAGGCATGTCAAGAAAATAAATTGCTTAGTATTTGAAAAGGATGAGGACTGGTATAGTAAACCTTTTATGATAAATCTACCTTTGCAATGTCTTTCTGAAATGAGGAGTTGCATCCCAAAAGAGGTGTTTAATGCTCAATATGAGAACTACTACTTTGATTAAAATAGCAGAGTAGAGAAAATTGAGTTGTTTAAATCTTAATTATGTCCAAACTGAAAAAGTGTTCACATGACAAAAAGCAGAGTTCCCTCCTCCACACACACACATTTTAAGTCGAAGTATTTATTCATGCAGTATAGAGATACTTATTTAGCATCTACCTATCTGACAAGTTTGGGGCTGATGCTATGGGATATAATGAATGTGAATAGACTATGTTTGCTTCATTTGAGAGTCTCTTAGTTTATTATGTGATAAAATATATTTCTGTAACTTCAATGGAATATGTAACAGAATACATATCGAGGGAGTTACAGTCTTGTAGGAATTCAGAAAAGAGAGATTATTTCTTACTGGGATGGGATGGTGGGGAGAATTTAGGTGGATTGCTAGAGAAGACAGTACTGGGGCTGTGCTTGGAGTAATAGACAATACCATAGGCAAGCAGTCATGGAAAAGATACAGAACTCCTGATGAAAGTAATATGAACAAAGGCCTTGAAGCAGAAAGTCATTGCACACATATAGGCTTATGCAAGCGATTCAGTTTGGCCAGACCACAGAACACGTGAAGAAGAATGCTGGAGAAATACTGCAAAGAGAGCTTAGGGTAGAATAAGTTGTCTTACATTGCAGTTTAGACATTTGGGTGTAATTTCTATGAAGATTGGAACTAGACAGAGAATTGAGACACCAGGTTATAATCCAGAACTACTGTTAACTATTTGTGGGCAAGTGGGTAAAACCTCATCCTTTTGAGACATCAGATTATTTATCTGCAGAATGAAGAAGCTCATGTAGTCTCTGAAGTTCCTTCTAGTTCTAAGATTCCTTCAAACATTCAAATTCAGATTTGATGTTTTTTTCTACTCCTCATATGAAATTTGTTATTAATGTTATTCTGCAGACTTTCCTCCAAAATATTTCTTTGGTCCATTCTTCATTCTCATTCCTACTAACATTGCTTTGGTATATAAATCTGTTTCTTTGGCTTTGGCTTTAGCCTGCTTATTTCGTATCACTGGCCATCAGGACCCATATACCCAAAGTGCAATGATAACAGAACATGGGAAACTTCCTAAACCTGCCTTGCATATCCATGTCTTATAGCATTACACGTACTCTTTCTGCTTAGAATGCCCTCCCTGCTAGTTTCCTATGCTTGCGGAAGTCCTTATCTAGTTTCATAGATCAGTTCAAATACTATTATTTCCCTAAAGTCTTTCCCCCGACTCTTGTCTTTTTGGGGAGTTGGAGGGCATTCTTCCCAGAGCACTTTATTTTACAACTACTATGTTTAGCTTTGCTTTATAAATTTCTGTTTTCCACTAATTATAAATTGTTCATAAATTTATCCCTCAAAGCACCCAGTTCAGTGATGTGCATGAAGAAGGCGCTCAAGCCAGTGCTTGAGTGCATTAAATAAATGGGAAATAATACAAACAGGTAGTCAACATTGAGACTTTAAAACCAAGATAGAGAATTGGCTTGTGGTGTGTACTAAGCAAGTTTCCTCTCCAGTTGGTAACAATACTGTTTTAGGGGTCACTGTGCACTTACAGCCCAAGAAACCAGAACTATAAAGGGTCTGATCTCTCAACTTAAGTCACAAATGATTTGGATAGATGCAGAACTGAAGCTGAGCCAATCCATTTGCACTCCTAGGTTTTGAAAGAAGAACACCAAGAAAAATGGATAAAGAAGTAAGCCTAGAAGCACAGAGCTGAGTCACATTTTTGGCAGAATAATAAAGTGCAGATGTGGAAAGTTCTGTGGAAGATTCTGGAACTATTCTACTTCTCGCTTTTCCTTAAAACCTTTTTCTTTAGTTTCATCTTGAATTCCACAATATCTGTAATAAAACTGTGTCTTGAGGTGGTTTGAATGAGGCTTTATTTCTTGGAATCAAATGTTGCTTTCTGTGAACACCTCTTAATCCTCTGGTACCTCTTCTAATCTGATGAGAATCTTTTAAGATTGAATAGTAGATGTCAGGTTTCACTAGGTGGTAAATTGTTTTTTAAAAAAATCCATATCTGATTTCTTATATCTCATTTGACTGGCGTATTGCTGGGTCCAAATATAGATTAAAATATAAGGGCACTGAGGTGACGTGGTGAATGTGGCCAGGGGTTCAAGTCAATCTGCCAAGAACTAGTGTGTAGTGTTCTGGGTGACTCACCGAGGCAGTTTGATAGGGTTTTGCTAGTGGTCAACTTGAGCCAGAATTCTTGAGTTATGGTAGAGAATCCAGAGTAATAAAGACCAGATACAAATATCCATGTAAAAAGAATTAGAAGCAGGAGGATATTTCAGGGCATGCTGGCTAATATTAGATGGAGATTTGTGTGTGGCACTGGTGATACTCAAGTGGGGTATGTTTTTATTGTAAGAAACATGTAACGTGAAATCTGTTCTCTTTCTAGTCTCTAAATGTTTGAGTGTACAGTACAGTATTGACCATGTGTATATTGTCATTCAGCAGATCTCTAGAATTTTCTTTATGTGTGAAACTCTATACTCACTCAAAAGCACCTCCCTATTTCCTCCTCCCCCATCCAGCCAATTGCAACCACCATTTTACTTTCTGTTTCTGACACTGACTGATTTCAATACCTCATGTAACTGGCATCATGGCAGTATTTATCCTTCTGTAACTGACTTATTTCCCATAGCATAGGGTCCCTTCCAGATTCATCCATGTTGTAGTACATGACAGGATATCCTTTTTATTTTTATTTATTTATTTATTTTAAAGATTTTATTTATTTATTTGAGAGAGAGAGAATGAGAGACAGAGAGCATGAGAGGGAGGAAGGTCAGAGGGAGAAGCAGACTCCCTGCCGAGCAGGGAGCCCGATGCGGGACTCGATCCAGGGACTCCGGGATCATGACCTGAGCCGAAGGCAGTCGCTTAACCAACTGAGCCACTCAGGCGCCCTTTTTTCTTTTCTTTCTTTCTTTCTTTATTTTAAAGATTTTATTTATTTATTTGAGACAGAATGAGAGACAGAAAGCATGAGAGGGAGGAGGGTCAGAGGGAGAAGCAGACTCCCTGCTGAGCAGGGAGCCCGATGCGGGACTCGATCCCAGGACTCCAGGATCATGACCTGAGCTGAAGGCAGTCGCTTAACCAACTGAGCCACCCAGGCACCCCAGGATATCCTTTTTAAAATTGAAATATAGTTGACATATAATATTAGTTTCAGGTATACAACATAGTGCTTCAACATTTATATACATTATGAAATGATCGCCATGATAGAGCTAGTTATTATCTATCAATATACAAAGGTGTTATAATATTAACTATATTTCCTATGCCATACATTACATTCCCTGTGGGCTTATTTTAAAACTGGTATTTTGTACCTTCTAATCCTCTTCCCTTATTTTTCCCATTTTCCCACCACCTTTCCCCTCTGGCAACCACCATATTATTCTCTGTATATATGAGTCTATTTCTGTTTTGTTCATTTGGTTGGTTTTTTAGATTGCACACATAAATAAAATTGTACAGTATTTTTCTGACTTATTTCATGTCACATAATACCCTCTAGATCCATCCATGTTGTAACAAATGGCTAGATTCCATTATTTTTTATGGCTGAGTAATATTCCATTGTCAATATTTACCACATTTTCTTTATCTTCTCATCTATCTATGAACATTTAGATTGTTTCCACCTCTTTACTATTGTGAATAATATGGCAATGAACATGGAAATGCAAATATCTCTTTAAAATCCTGTTTTGAATTCTTTTGTATAAATATCCAGAAGTGGGATTACTGGATTATATGATAGTTTTATTTTTAATTTGTGTGAGGCACTTCCAAACTATTTTCCATAGTGGCTGCATCATTTTATATTCCCACCAACAGTGCACAATGGTTTAAATTTCTCCACATCTTCATCAACATTTCTTATTCTCTGTTTGTTGATAGTGGCCATCATAACAGGTGTGAGATGATATCTCTTTGTGGTTTTGATTTGCATTTCCCTGATAAACAGTGATCTTAAACTCATTTCAAAAATCTTTTCTTCCATGGCCATTTGTATATCTTCTTTGGAAAAATGTCTATTGAAGTCTTTAGGCCAGTTTTTAATTTGGTTCTTTGTGGTTTTTTGCTACTGAATTGTAGAAGTTTGTTCTATATTTTGCAAATTAACTTCCTATCAGATATATGATTTTTAAATATTCTCTGCAATTCCATAGGTTGCCTTTTTGCTCTGTTGTTTGTTTCCCTTGTTGCAGGAGCATGTTAGTTTGATGTAATCGCACTGGGTTGCTTTTGCTTTTGTTACTTGTATTTTTGGTGTCCAAGAAATTCTTAAAGACTAATGTTATGAAATTTTCCCTGTGTTTTCTCCTAGGAGGAGTTTTATAACGTTAAGTCTTAAGCATGAGTCTTTAATCTATTTTGAATTTATTTTTATGTATGGTGTAAAATAAGGGTCCAATTTCATTCTTTTGCTTGCGGATATCCAGTTTTCCTAAGATGATTTGCTGATGAGACTATTTTTTTCTCATTGTATATTCTTGACATCCTTGTAGAAGATCATTTGACCTTATATGTGTTTGTGTTTATTTTGGTGCTCTCTATTCTATTCCACTGGTCTATAAGTCTGTCTTTAGGCCAGTTCCATACTGATTTGATTACTGTAGCTTTGTAATGTATTCTGCAGTCAGGATGTGTTAGGCCTCCAGCTTTATTCTTTTTTCTCAAGACTGTTTTGGTTATTTGGGATCCTTTGCGGTCCCGTATGACTTTTAAAATTGTTTTGTCTTATTTCTTAAAAAAAATGCCATTGGGACATTGACAGGGATTGCAGTGAATCTGTAGATTGCTTTGTATAGTATAGGCATTTTAACAATATTATGTCTATTTTAAAATATCCGTGAACACTGGATATTTTCCCATTTATTTTTGTCATCTTTAATTTCTTTCAGTCATGTTTTGTAGTTTTTAGTATACAAGTCTTCTGCTTTTTTTGCTTAAATTTATTCCTAAGCTTTTTGTCTTTTTGTTTTTGTTTGGATGCTATGTAAGTGGGATTGTTTCCTTAATATCTTTTCCAGATTGTTTCTTGTTAGTTCCTAAAAATGTAACTGATTTTTGTATGTTTATTTTGTATACTGCAATTTATTGAATTTGTTTAGTATGAAAGTTTTTGTAAGGAATTGTTAGGGTTTTCTGCATAAAATCCTGTCATCTGTGAACAGAAATCATTTTACTTCTTCCTTTCCTACTTGGATGCCTTTTATTATTTTTCTTGCCTAAGTGCTCTGGGCAGGACTTCTAGTCCTATGTTGAATAGAAGTGGTGAGGGTATCCTTGCCTTGTTCTTTATCTTAGAGAAACCCTTTCAGTTTTTTGCCATTGAGTATAATGTTAATTGTGGCTTGGCATATATGACCTTTATTATGTTGAGTTATGTTCTTTCTAGACCCAATTTATTGAGTTTTTATCATGAAAGGATGTTGAATTTTGTCAAATGATTTTTCTGCATTTATTGAGATGACCATATGATAATCATGTGATTCATGTTGAGCATGCTTGAGCTCTCTAAGGACCTCCTACATATAAGTGGAGAGACTTTGGAGTGGAAGCAGCATGAGGTAGGAAAGATGGGGGAAATAAGCAAGCAAAGTCTAGGCAATAATATCTCTAACTTCATTGTAACTACAAGGTGGTGTGACCTAGATTTGATTGGTTTGGATAAATGCCAAGAATAAGATGAGAATCATATCAAATGTAGAACAGGTAACAACAAATGTATACAGGTAACAGGTATAATGCACAAGCAATGATAATTCCTCAAATACTGGGGGGATATACTTGCATGGTCTTTATCAGTTAGTAGATATATAAAGTGTAGGTTATCTTGATGACTTCAAGGAAAATATAGAGAGGTAGAAATTCTAATTCAGGAATCTTGGTAGAAAATGCTCAGATATGTTCCTCCTAGGCATGTGTTATAGGCTGAAATTTATATCCCACAAAAGATGTTAAAGTTTTAACTCCCAGTACCTCAGCTTGTAAGCTTATTTGGAAATAGGGTCATTGAAGATGTAATTAGTTAATATGATGTCATGCAGGAGTATGGTGTGCCTTTATTCCAATATGACCAGTGCTCTTAGAAGAGGAGGAGAGACACAAAGAGGCACACAGGAGAAGATAATCATGTGATGGTGGAGGTAGAGATTGGAGTGATGCATCTCTAAGCCAATGAATGTTAAGGATTGTTGGCAACTCCAGAACCTAAGGGGGGAAAAAAAACCCCCATAGAACAGCTTTTCCCCTAAACTCTTCATAGAAAACATGGCCCTGTTGACACCTTATTTTTGGACTTCTAGCCCCCAGAACTGGCAGATACTAAATTTTCTGTTGTTTTAAACTTCCCCAGTTAGCGGTTCTTTATTGCAGCAATCTTACAAAACTAATAGAAAATGGCTGGCTGTGCATTAGACAAACAAGATATAATGCAGTTTAGAGATGAGAAGTTCGAAAAGAGGTGCCATGGACAAAACTTACGGAACAACTGGTCACAAACTATTTTCAAGTTGGATGAATTCTACCCCTCTAGATTAATCACTGCAAAACATAGTGCCTTTCACTCTGTGGGCTGCTGAACACAAACCAGCTTGTTAAGTCATCAGACACTCTCAAATGTACAATAACGGAAGCAAAAGGCAACATGTTATTTACTCAAAAATGCTCGCTTCAAACTGAACAATGGAAGAGTTAAATAACAGCTTATGTGTTCCTGCTTCCCACTCTTCTGCTTGATTTCTCATCTTATGTGACTGTAAGAGTAAGAGCCTCATGGACCCCACTGATGGTGGTAATATGGCTAAAGGAAAAATGCCCAACTATGAAATAGGAAGGGAAAAAAATTAAAAGCATCGATACAAAATAAGCTCCACTGGAATTTATCTGAATTTGTGATCACTAATAAATCTATTACAGGCTCTGGTTACATAGTCCAGAATCAATTGGAAGAAAAATATACCACAAAACAGGAATATTTTTTTCTCTGCAACACCAGGTAGGAGTGTCTGATAGTGTCTATTACATTTTTTGTACTCTTCATTAAGTTAAATTGGCATTGGGGATCTTAGTAGGTAATTCTCAGTTCTTCCTGGGCATATGTAATGTGTTGCATTATGCTGGCTTCTTCATATATATGTCAGTCTTAATGGTGACCACACCTTTTGGTCGATTTCCAAACATCTCTTAGACCTGTGTGTGGCTTTTGTTCAATATACAGCTCCTAGCTGTTCTTCTTGGTCTTGCCTTTTAGAGACACCCTGTTAATGCACAGGCAGGTATTCAGGTAAAGTTTCAATGCAACACTTGTGCAGATTTCTATGTGTTTTTTTTTTTTTCTTCTGTGTATCTCCATTTTTTTCTGCTACCCTGTTCTTAAAATTCTAGCCATCTTATCCATCCTCAACTTTGAGCTCTGTCTCCTTAACTTGGTGAGACTGCCACACTTTGCTTGGTAGAACCCTGCCTTGGTCAAGAAGTTGTCTTCAGGTGGAAAGGTGATGCAATCCGAAGTCTCCATTTTTTGTTTGTTTGTTTGATTTGGTTTGGTTTGGTTTGGTTGTTGTTGTTTATAGGGACCACAGTTCTGCTCTACCTGATGTCCAAAAGACTGAAAATTGTTATTTTGTATAATTTACCTAATGTTCTGGTTATTTATGGTGAGAGGTCAAATTCCCACCAGTTATTTCTTTGCTTCCAGAAGTAGAGTTCTGTAAGCTACATATTTGTATAAAGTGTATCCAATCTCTTCTAAACTCTCTTAAAATACTTTTATGTTTCTTTTTTTTTTTTTAAAGATTTTATTTATTTATTTGAGACAGAGAGAATGAGAGACAGAGAGAACGAGAGGGAGGAAGGTCAGAGGGAGAAGCAGACTCCCTGCCGAGCAGGGAGCCCGATGCGGGACTCGATCCCGGGACTCCAGGATCATGACCTGAGCCGAAGGCAGTCGCTTAACCAACTGAGCCACCCAGGCGCCCTACTTTTATGTTTCTTAATAATCTCCAAATTCTTTTTTCCATGCACAATGTTTATTTTAATCTTTATCCTGTTTTGTTTCATTTTTTTCAAAAGTCAGGCTCATATTAAAAACAATAGTAATACTTAATGTAAGTGGCTGTCGGGAGTTCCTGCTGGTTCATCCCTGTTTTTTCACTGGGTCTTTTAAGTGTGATGGCTGCACTTCCCTGATGGTATCTAAGTGGGAATTTGGAAATAGAATTACTTATAAATGACACTCACACGATCATTAAGGAGGGCATTATGTTGTGACAAGATCCACCCCAGCCGTTCTAGTTCTTCCAAGGCAGCTTTTTCTCCATTTCTTTAGGGAGCACTTCCCATGTTTTGGCCTGAGGATAAATACTCTGCTGCCAACTCAAAATTTTAGAAGATGTAGAAGAGTAATTTAAACAGCTATCCTATTAAATTAATAAAGGGGAAGAGAGGAAAGGGAGAGGAGATGGGGGAGTGTGGGGGAGAGTTTGGGTGGTGTTCGTGTCACCTCACGGAGCTAACGCAGTACAGCCCGCTCTTCCATCCATGCCTTTAAACACGATCACTTTGGGTATCACTAGTGAGTGGTTGACTGCTATAATGGAAATGCAGGAAAGGCTCTCCTCCCTCCTGCTTCCTGATGGTCTCTTGAACGTGACTGTGTCATTTTTGACAACACTCTCATACAGACCTGACATCGGCGATAAGATAGCTCTCCTCAGGAATAGAAGAACTGGGGAGTTCCTTTTTGTTTAAAAGCTAAGGTAGTTTAGCTTCTGAGGAAAATAATTCACTCTTGGGATGAGCCCCTGTTTTACCTGAGTAGGTAACAGGTAAAAGTTTCCAGCCTCCACTTATATTTCCTTGCAGTTAGTGTCATGATTTCCAGTTATCAAAAAGCACTATTTCAACAGGACAAGCCCTTTAATTTTATAAGCTATCATGAAACACCAAAAATCATCATCACCAGTGATACGAGTTGCCTTTGATTCTTTTTTTTTTTTGGCCCCACAGTCCAACTCCAGAATTCAATTTCATATAGAATGTTTCAAGACTCACTGAACCTTTAGCCCAGAATTCACACTGGAAGCGATAATTTCTCCTAACTTGTGAAGTAATTGTTTTCAAAGTAGCATGCTTTGACTGAATTATTTTGTAAGTTATGTTTCTTAACATCCTGTGAGAATTACTTCGTGTTTTTGAAACTGAAGGGTAGTTGACATACAATGTTACCTTAGTTTCAGGAGTACAACTTAGTGATTCAACAGCCTCATGTATTATGCTGTGCTCACCCCAAGCGTAGCCACCATCTGTCACCATACAACACTATTATAGATACCATTGGCTGTTCCCGATGCTGTACCTTTTACCCTGCGCTATTGTTGATTTTAAATTAATTGCCAGAAGTACTGTTATATGCTATGTCTGCATCATCCTAGAGATTCTTGCCTATCTTTACATGTTAGAAAATTCTCATCTCCCATCCATGTGGCTTTTGAAAATTGTCAAACTTTGAGAATTATAGAAAAGGTAATTATTAATGAGCATACATCCTCCAAGTTTCATGTTCTTCTCCCAGTAGTAGTTATTTCCTTCCTTTCCACATCTTACCACGTGTTTATAAAAAGAATTTCAAATTAAAATAATGATATGGGGCATCTGGGTGGCTCTGTCACTTAGCATCTGATGCTTGGTTTCAGCTCAGGTCATGATCTTGGGGTCCTGAGATTGATTCCGGGGTTGGGCTCCGCGCAGAGTCTGCTTGTCCGTCTCCCTCTGCTCCTCCCCCTGCTCTCTCTCTCTTTCTCTCTGTCTAGAATAAAGAAATAAAATCTTTTAAAAAATAAAAAAATAAAATAATGATATATATCTCTTACCGAATTTGCTGTCAGGAGACTGAATGGTTTATATTCTGTTTAAAGAAAATGAATTAAAAGATACCAGCCAAGAGGAATATGAACTTAATTGGTAGTACTCCTTGCACCCAGAATTAGCAATGTTTATCAGATTATTTCCCATGCTATGTTGGGAAATATGTATTCTTCTGTTACTAAGCATACACATTCATGTACACACATATACATATGAAAAATTAAAACATGTTCCATGAAACGAGCTTACTTTCATTTTGTGTTGTATTCTATATTTTTGTGTGTGTGTGTGTGTGTTCCATTTCATTACTGATGTCTAGCATCTCAAGACCCTCTGTAATGTTGAGGAATTATCATTGTGTCAGTAAAGGCTAGAAAATTCTCACCCCTCATTTTGATCACTAGAGTGTAAAAATGGGACTTAATCTTGTGTAGTTAGATTTTTCCAAGGGAGTATTGAACCTTCGTATTTTATATTTGAAATATAGTATACAGTTATAGAAAAGCATAAAATAAATAGCTTAATAGTAAGACTACCTGGGCAAATACCACTAAGGTTAAGGAATAGTAACATTGAGATATTTTAGAAGCATTTCTATGGCCCTGCAGAATCATTATCTCCATCCTTTCCAAAGGCAAGTACTATCTTGATTTTATCATTCCCTTGCTCTATTTTTACTGGTTACTACCTAAGCATTTACCTCTAAATACTATGATTAGATTTTGCCTTTAAAAATATTCTATTACTGAATATTGATGTGTATTCTTTCATGTTTTCTTTCGTTCATCATGATTTTTGTAAAATCCATCTGTGATGTTGCAAGTACCTACAGTTCCATTTATTCTTCACATATTGTATTCTATTGTGTGACATATATATTACTTTTCTATTAATTGTTAAAGGACATATATTGTTGTTAGTTTTAGGCTATTATGATGAATAGTTATACATATACACCAAAGTTCTTGGTGTATTTCTGAAGTGCACAAACCTAAAAGTGGAATTGCTTGATCCAACACTCATTGGAAAGTGACAGTGTTCCAAAGCAGCTCTTTCAATTTACACACCCATCAGGAATGTCTGAGAGTTCTAGCTGGCCTGCATTCTTACCAACACTTGGTATTATCAGTGTTTTTTAGTCAAGTTGTTCAGTGTGTATATTAATCTAATTTTAGATTTAATTTCCTTTCATTGATATCTAATGAATTTGAGCATCTTTTCCAATATTTTAAAGCCATTTGGAAATGTTTTTGAATCAAATTCCTATTTAAGTCTTTTGATTTTTTTTAAATTGGGTTGTCTGCATTTTTGTAATTGATTCATAGGAGTACTTTGTATTCTTTGTATGTAAACTGTTTTCAGGCATATGTTTCAATACATTCTTGTCCAACTCTGTGGATTGCCTTTTTACTATTAGTAGAAAGTTAATTTTAAATCAAATAAGTGTTTCTTTGCCTTTATGTTCAATAATTTTGTGTGTGTTTCAAGGCAATTTACCTCTTTGATTATAACTCCCTCTGTTCTTTCTAGAGGTAACCACTGGCTGTTATAGTAATTATATTCTGGATTTTTTAAAAAAAAATATTTTTACAGTCTCTTTTATGTATGTCCTACATAATTTTTTTAAGTTTTACTTGTACATAATATAGTGCCGTGCTTTTTTCTTTTTATATATTACTTCTTTTGATCAATATTTTGTATGTATTCATATATTCTCATTGATGTACATGACACATTTCCTTTTACTTATATCTAAAAAGGTCTGTTTCTATAATTTATCTTATTGACCTATTTGTCTACCTTTGCATCAATATCCCACTGTTTTAATTCTTTTAACTTACAATATAGATTGATACCTGATAATGCATGTCCCCTTAGTTTGTTGTGCTCCTTCAGTATTACCTGAATTATTCATGGGCCTTTGCATTTCTTTCTTTCTTTTAAGATTTTATTTATTCGTTTGAGAGAGAGAGAGCAGGCACGAGCTGGGAGAGGGGCAGAGGGAGAGAGAGAATCCCAAGCAGACTCTGTGCTGAGCACGGGGCTCTATGTGGGGCTCAATCTCATGACCCTGAGATCATGACCTGAGCCAAAACCAAGACTTGGGTTCTGAACTGACTGAGCTACCCAGACACTCCTGCATTTCCATATAAGTTTTTGTTCAGCTTGGCAATTTCCATGCAAAGTATGGCCATATTTTGATTGAAATTTCTTTGATTCTGTTAATCAATTTTGGGAAATTTACATTGCTCAATTTATCTTAATCTTTTAACGTTGCTTTTAGTAATGTTTGTTGCTGTTGTTTTAAAATATTTTATTTATTTATTTATTTATTTGAGAGAGAGAGTGAGGGAGAGCACGAGCTAGGGGAGGGGCAGAGAAGCAGGCTCCCCGCTGAGCAGGGAGCCCGACATGGGACTCCATCCCAGGACTCTGGGATCATGACCTGAGCCAAAGGCAGACATTTAACCAACTGAGCCACCCAGGCGCCCTGTTTTATTGTTTTTGTGATAATGTCTTGCTTTTAGATTTTTTTTCCCTAGGAATTTGATATTTGTGCCATTTTAATTATAGCATAGATTAGTTTAAATTCTCTAATTGTTTATAGCTAGTATATGGAAACAAAGCCAGTATTTGTATATTGACCTTATATTCAGTAAGCTTGCTAAATTTATCAATTCCAGTAGATTTTCTCTGGATAGTTTGCTTATGTTTTTATATTTGCATGTATACATTCATGTCCTCTATGACCGGTAGCAGTTTTAGATCTTTCCTACCAATTCTTACATCTTTTGTTCTCTTTCTTGCATCACAGCTGTAGTTAAAATTAATGTTAAAGAGTGGATAGTAAACATTGTTGTCTGTTACTGATTTTGGGAGAAATGCAATATTTTACCATTAAATGTGGTATCTGCTGTAGTTGTCTGTAAATATTTTTACTGGGTTCATATTTGGAAAGTTCATTTTTATTCCTATATGTAACTAATGTTGGCAGGAAGTGGTTCACTTATTTTTTAAAATCCAGTTTTAAGAACTTTCTTCTAACTACAACATTAAGTCCACTTTCATTTCATGTAATTACTGACAAGCTTCTATCTGACCTATGAGTTTATGATTTTTATTTGTTCGATTTATTCTTCATTTTTTCTTATTTTTAGCTTTATTCTGGATTCATATTTTTAATCATGTTCCTAGTGGTTACCATAAAAAACCCAGTATGCTTCTCTAAGCATCTGTAGTCCTGGGAAAGGGTCTGCATCCGCTTCTGTTGCTCCCCTTTCATGTGAGTGATGAGTCCTGTTACCAGTCCTGGCTTTAAACATTGAACTTGCCTTAGGCTGGCTTCTCACATGGATTACTTAGTTTCTATGACCCCATAGACCTGAATTCCCAGATACCTCCACTAATTCTGAACACAAAGGCTGGAATGTACATGGCTTAAGCCTTATTCATACTTGATGTTTCCTTTTGCCTTTTGATGCATGTCAATGTTTATGTCCCCATCTATGTCTTTTAAATTCTTATTATGTTATTCATCTGCCTCTGTATTTGGAGAAGAGGGTGTCATACAAAGTACAATTGCAATTCCTATCTAACTGACATTTCTAACTCCATTTCTACTGTCTGGATTTGGAGTGTTCTGGATTAGATGATGATTGAGTTAAAGTGGTGGCAGTGAGCAGAAGCATCTCTACTTGAGGTATATATTTTGTATCAAATTTTATAAAATTTTATGATTGAATGTGGGTGGTGAGGTATCAAGAGTTGTAAAATTATCTCAAGCCAGATCAACTGGATAAATTAATATCCTTTATTGAAGTGGGAGAAAATGGAAGAGAAATTTTGTTTTTCAGGTAGTTGCAATTTGGTTCGCGTCTGAACATGTTGAGAGAAAATATTTGTGAGACATAGAAGTGGACATACCAAGCAGGTAGTCGTATACATGAGACGTTCAGTAGAAAAATTGGGCTAGAGACAAATTTGGGGGTTGTCAGCCTATAAATGGTTTTGGAAGCCTTTCTCTCCAGTTGATACCTTTTGCTCTAGTCTCTTAGGTTGATTTTTCATAGTCACATGTGTTTACTAATTCTGGCCCTACTAATTGAGCTTCCAGTCTTCTCTATTCAGGTTTTGAAACTCCACCACTATTACTTCACATGATTTCTGAGGTTTCTCTTAATGTTTTACATTTAAATGGAAAGGCAGCAAGAGGGTTCATAATTAAATCCAGTGAACATTGGCTGACTTATGAAGACATGGGTATGGGACAAAATAAGCGGGTTATTTAGATAAATGTTAGGCTGGAGCTTTTTTCTGATTTGTTAAGATTTTTTTAACAGGGCTCAAGTTATTCCATATGCATTTTGTTCTTTTAAATAGAAAGTCAAAGTTTATATAAACCCTTTTTTTTAAAATAATTTAAAGCTTTTTCAGAGATCCATCCCATCATAAAAGAGCCATATTCTCGAACAAAATCAATACCTTAATTTGTTAAAATGAATAAAACTAAAAATTCCTTTATTGATTCTGCAGAAGACTTAAAATATATCACTCTGTACCTCCTTATATTCAGATCCTCATTAGTGAAAACTGCCATGCTTCTCATCAGATGGTAGGTCATTTTTCATAACAATATTTATGAAGTAGGATATGCTTATAACCCTGGGAGTAGAGCAATTTCAGAATGTACAGCTTGGAATTCCATCATTACTAGTGCAGTCATATTCTCAAGGTATGAAGAAAAATGTAGAACTCCATAGTTATATGCAAGTATGTTTATCACTTTCAGCAGCCCTTCCCCCAAAACAAAAGAGAAAAGAAGAATCAGAAAATTAAGGTTTGTTCCAGAATAGAAACAGTAATATCTGAGGAAAAAAATTGCATCTGGTTCCATGTAGCTGAATAAAAGTTCTTTTATTCTGATTCTTAAGATATTTTATAATAGCACATGTCTTCAAACCCCAGATTTCTCTCTCATTTATACCACCAGGTACAATGATGTTGCCTAAAAAAATCTGAATCAGTAAAGTGAAAAATAAGGACATTTTCTGTTGTTTTAAAACAATGTAATGAAAAAATCGGAAGAATCTTAAAATAGGAAAATTAACATGCCAAATCTTATCAGGTTCATTGCCTGACCTGATTTTCCATCTCCGATGTGAAAAGCTGCTCCTTGGTTCACTGGTGCTGTGCCTGATTCAGTCTTCTGCCGAGTCTTTGCTACCAAAAGTGAAAAGTAGTTAATACAGTTTAATAAGTACCATTATAAAGAACAAGCAGTCTCCAGACCCTGTTTGAAAAATCTAATAGGCTGACTTTGCATTATTTTAACTCTCTGTTAATTCAAGTAAGCACCATTTGAGGGAAATGAGAGGTGGATGATGGAAGGAACTGAGGTTTTGTCTTCTTTTTCCCTCTCTCATTTCCACCCCAACCTAGGTGGAGGGGAGAGAGGCCATAGCTATAATAAGGATGCGTGGCACTTAATAAATGTTTAATTACATTCAGATCTGTTCACTTAGCTTAGGAGTTATTGCCAGCTAGTTAATGGGACATTAATTAAAAAGCATATTCAATGAGGAGGGTCATTTCCACCTGCAAGGTTTCTACCCGCCTTTGGAGCCCTGATGGAATCTCAGCTAATTAGCCGCATTTCACAGAAGACCAAACCTTTGTGTCATTTAATAAAATATATCTCATGACAGCAGCATAACGTATAAAGGAACAATACGATAGGGGCAGCCACCATATTGGCAGTGTGGCTGGAAGTTAAAAAAGAAGGTGTATAGGAAAACTTTAAAACTCTAAGTACAAGGGGAAATGTGTAAGCTCAAAATGTTTTTGCTTTTGTATTTTTAATGTATTTTATAGAAAATGAGGTTGTAAATACTAAGGAGTTTTTGTATTTGATTGGTAGAACAATTCCTCTTCTTTTCCCAAGACATTCTAATTTACTGTATTTGTGATTTCAGAAATTCAACAAAAATGCTACTTTCTAGATTTCTTTAAGGTTCTGATATTGAAAGAATAATACATTTCAATAAGTTTTTAAATATTTTGCATGCCCACTAAGGGAAGGTCACCATTGCAGGGACTAAATTTTAATTTTGTTAATGAAATCGTACAGCTTGCTTATTGCAGAGATAGAACAAAATCCTCCATTTTGTAGTTATTTGCACTCAGTATTTTGGAAAATACACATTCCATACAGGTGCATGAAGTTAATTTTAACAACTATAAAAATTTTTTGAAGACTTATGTACTTGAAGAGAGGGGGTGGGAGAGGCCGAGGGAGAGGGAGAGAATGAATCAAGCTGACTCCATGCTGAGGCTTGACCTCACAACTGGGAGATCATGACCTGAGCTGAAATCAAGAGTCTGGGCACTTAACCAAATGAACCACCCAGGCACTCCAGTGCTATAAATTTTGAATGGTAATTAATCATGGTAAAAATAAATGCTAAAATTTAGCTGTACGTATATATCAGATAGTTATTATGTTTCATATGTGCCAGGCACTGTTTCAGTGGTTTATAATCATTGCCTCATTTGGCCTTCACAATGCCCCCATTATACTAATTTGCATGTAGTTACATAACTCGTCCAAGGTCACTGACGTGGTGCATATCTCAGCCTGAATTCAAATCTAGGTCTGTCTTTATTCCAAGCACACCCTTTTAATGACCACAATCTATCACTTAAAAATAAAATAAAAATGAACATTTTCTATAAAGGAACTTTTTTTTTTTTTATAACCACTATCTTACCAGTTGCTGTTCTTTGTATTCTAAAAATTGGTCATGGTATAAACCAATGAAATGCTTTTTTATAAGAAACTGGAAGAACTTGAAACATGGGTCTAAGAGAAAAACTATTCTAGTCAGATGTCAAAATCTTAGTGCCAGATTGTCAAACTGGATTATATTTCTTTGAAAGATGGAAGAAAAGAAAGGCTACAAAACATGCAATCATTTATTGCTCTGCAGATAACCCAGGGATTTCATTAAGTTCATTACATACATGTACTAGTACTAAAGTTCATGTCTGTGTGGATTTAGGAGCCTTGGAGCTCTGTGTTCTTGGGTGGGCTCACCCTTCTCTCCCCCCTGGCATTTGGAGCTTCACCACCTGCTTTGGCCATAGGAACACATATCCCATTCTGCCCTTCATCCCTTTCTGCATCAGTTTAAGACACCAATGTCATGCCACAACCCCAGATTCTTATATTCTATACACCTCCTGTTATTGCCCTATAGAAAAATCCTTTGTACCACCAAGCTCTTCTGTCTCCTGCACCTTCTTGCTCTATTGGGATTCTGACTCTTTCCTGAGGATACGGTTTCCCCTGTGGCTCTCTCAAGGTGTGACTATTGTCTGACATATTCCTTATACTTGGAATTAGGGTTATGTGCCTTTTGGGTCCTTATTGCTGTTTCCAGACTCTCCCTCCGTCCCGGATCCTCTGTTTTTCAATCTCATAATCTTGCACCCTCTGAGATTTCAAGCAATGTCCTTCCTCACTGCAGTGACCTTTAGATCCTTAGATTACCTAGCTTCACTCCTTAGAGATTTTAGTTCTAGGCTCACAGTTACCCTCTCCAATACCATTCCAGTATTCATTTCAATATATATGTAGGTGATTTCAATATATATGTAGATGACCCTTCCAATGCCATGGCTTATCAGGGCTTTGTCTATCTTTCCTCTTATTATCTTGTGCTACTCCCACCTCAGTCATTCACTTCTATAGTGATAAACTAGACTTATCATTGACAAAACTTCAGTTCCTCTGGTATCTTAATTTCAATCTCAATTTCACCTGATATCAAATTACTACTTCCTGATTCTCCAATCCCTCAGGAAGTCCAATTCCAACATTTCTTTAACTGAACCAGGATTTACAATTCACTGTTGTTATTTACTTTTTATGTTTTTTCCCCCTACAACATCCTATTTTTTTTTTAAAAGATTTTATTTAAGAGAGAGAGAGAGACAGAGAGAGTGCACAAGCGGGGGTGGGGGGGCAGAGGGAGAAGCAGACTCCCTGCTGAGCAGGGGTCCCAACAGGGGCCTTGATCCTAGGATCCCCCCAAGATCACGACCTGAGCTGAAGGCAGACATTTAACCGACTGAGCCACCCAGGCACCCCTCACAACATCCTAATTTTTAAAACTGGCTTAGATCCATGCTCCATTGTCACACACTTGTCTCTCTCATCATTTATCATACTTACCTGGAACATTCCAACCCTAATGAAAATCCCTACTTACATGCCCTGTACTCAAGTGGCTGACTGTTGGAAAGGAAAAACTCACAAATGTGCTGGCAGGTTTAGATTTATGACACTAACCAGAAGTTGTCCTTAGTGCAGCCCCATAATTCTGTTAGTTTATTGCTCCACTCACTCTTCCATTATCTTAGATAACTATTTTATACTTTCTCCTCTCTCCTCAAATCTCCAAATCTTCCTATGCTCTAATCCTTCTAAGGATTTGCCTTTGTGTAACACTGAGGGAAAAAAAAATTAAAAAGCTCTTCCTTCTCCTACTATCACATCTATGTTCCTCCCTGTATCTCTAACAAAAATTCTTGCCTTCTTTCTCATTACTAGAAATGGACGCTCTGTACTTCTAAGGTAGCCTCTTTTCTTGAACATTTACTTCTTTCGCTCTTCAACTATTCAGGGTCATAGATCCAACAGTAAATCTGTTCTTTGTGTGATCAATTTCCTCTTTTAACTTGAAAATAGAATTATGGTTTCTAAATAAGCTGTAATTTCTCCCAACAAAGTCAAAACCTCAAAATATCTTGACCATCCATTGCATTCCAGCTACCAGTCCACATCTTGGTTCTCTTTTAGAACAAAATGACATGGAGTTGAATATAATTACTCTTGCCAGTTCCTATCCTCTTTCTCTTCTGAACCCACTCCAGTCAGTTTTCTGCCACTACCATACCACCGAAATGCCTCTTGTGAATATAAGCAGTGGATATTCAGTTACTGAATCTGATAACCAATTCTCAGATTTAGCAGCATTTGACACAGTTGGTCATTCCCTTCTCCAGCTTGATGAACCGTCTCCATATAGGTTCAAGGCTGCCCTAATCCTCTTTGCTTCTGCCTCACTGACCATGCTTTTCGTTTCCATGGCTGGATTCCCATGATGATTCTTTGCTCTCAGTGTTGTGTTGCTCCACCTCCTACAGTCCTGTGGCTTTCAACAGCATGATTGCTTTCATTTCTGAAATGAGTGTTTTCAGTTTGAGCACCTATACTAAATTCTAGATTTGAACAATTAAATTGCCAGTCAGTGGCTTCATCTCACTGCCATCCCATACTTGACACGTTTAAAACCAAATTTCTAATCCCTCACCTGTCTCAGTAAATGGCAGTAAATGACTGTCTAGTTACTCAGGCCAAAGTCTTTGAGGTAGCATCTGAAATCTCTAAAACTCTGTTTATTCTAAAAGCAACCCCTACATTTATCCACCATGAAAATGTATGCTTTACCCTTCTCCCTTAGTATCTCTACTACTAATATTCTTGTCTCAGCCACCACCATCTCCCTGCTAGATTAATGTAGTAGCCCCAAAGGGCTTTCCTGATGCTGCCGTTTGCATCAAGTGGCCAAGATGATATTTGTAAAATTTAAGCCAGTTCATTTCTATGCTCAAAACCTTTTCTTGGTTTCATATAACATTCAATAAATAAACCAACGTCCTTCCATGGCCTGCTGAGCGCAGTATGACCTGGCCCTATGCCACCTCTCTGACCTCTCCTCATTCCACACTCCTAGATCAGTCCATGCCAGTCACACTAAAATTCCTGATGCTCTTCAAATGGGCAAGTAGTTTTTTGACCTCAGGTCCTTTGCACACCTGCTGTTCCCTTGGCTTGAAATGTTTTTTTCCTATATAATCTCAGGACTTTATCCCTCATCTCCTTTAGGTATTTGCTCAAATATTTTCACATCAGTAAAGCATTTCCTGAACAGCATATTTATAAGTGCATTCCTCTTGCCATATCACTCTCTATCTCCTTCCCATACTTTAATCTTTTATTATACTCTGCCAGTTCACTATCTGACAAACCGTATATACTTTAAATTGTTGCCATCCCTTCTATTAGAATCTATAATATATGAGTCAGGTATCCTTGTTGTTGTTTTTAAACTGTCCTATCCCCAGTATATAAAATGATGCCTGCTATATAGTAGGTGTTTAGTAAGAATTTAGTAAATAAATGTAACACACAAAATGTGATGGTACCAATCAGTTCAACATTCCTGTCTGTGTCTACCAATGACAGTACAGATAATGAGAGATGGGAATGGAAAAAGGGCACTGAGAGAAGAGAAATTGTCTCTTGCTAATGTTACTTAGAAAGAGAAATGAGTATCTACACACAAAAACACAGCTTTGTGGAGCTGTGTTTTAATAACTTTAATAGCACAGAAATGATCAAGAGAAAAAAAAAAGTCTTCCTTTTAAAAACTAGTTTTGGACCATCAACAGTGTTTCCCAAGGAGCATTCCATTTGAAGTTGTTTACAGGAGCTATTCCCAGGCGTAATCTATGAGAAGGATTCTATAGCACACAGGCTTGAGAAAAGCCATATCACATTTAAATAGGTTTTCCCATTACAAGATCTCTTAAATTTTTTAAAACTCAAATTTGTATTGCCTATCCTGAAGAGGAATAATTTGCATACTGTTTTCAAAACTTGTTTGAGTATATAACGATTTTTTTCATGAAGCTATTTATGGAGTTTCCTTAAACATATTGAACAGTATTTAACACCTATTATGGGTATTATTCTAGGCACTGAGATTATAGGAGGAACTGAGTCCCTATTCTAAGGGAGATTACATTTTACTTCCCCACTAATAAAACCAAGAAGGTACAACAATACACCCATGAATACAAAAGCCTAGCTCATTTAAGCTATTTCTCAAATATATGAGAGTGTATTTTGCTATTTATCATATACTAGCACTTTTATTATTTTAAATTATATATACTTTTACTATCGTATAATAAGCTTTTTAATAACCTTTCAAATTGCTGATACCTTCCCCAAAGGAGAATTCTACTTCCTCCCCCATTGAGGTCATGCTTGGCTTCATGACTTCCCTTTGCACAGGGAAATATGAGTGGAAGCCATGTGGTCCACTTCTCAGCAAAAGTCTTAGGAGCCATTAAATAGTTCTACCATCTCTATTTTAACTCTTCCATGAGATTGGCATGAAACAGATAAGAGGTATTCCTTTGGTGTTGGTCTTAGACAGTGAAGCTGAGCCATAGTTCACCCACAACTGACCTTTGTAGACACAAATGTGAGCACAAAATAAAGTTTTGCTATAAACCTCTATGAATTAGGGTCACTGGTTACCACAGCAATATATAGTGAAGCTCACTAATCTAAGAAACTTTAGAGATAGATTTACATTTTAGATGTGATTTGATTTGTAAGATGTTCATTATCTAGGCCTAGGGTCTGCAAAAGAAGAGCTGGAATTCTAGGTAAAGGGTGCAAATGTGCAAATATCTGGAAGCAAGCAAAAGAGTGGTGGTTTTGAGGAACTGCAACTACTTTATCACGTCTACTGTTGACTATATATTCATTTTTTAAAAAGCTTTGAGGGGCGCCTGGGTGGATCAGTCAGTTAAGCATCTGCCTTAGGCTCAGGTCATGATCCTGGAGTATTGGGATGAGCCTCATCAGGCTCTCTGCTCAGCAGGGAGGCTGCTGATTCTCCCTCTCCTTCTGCCCTCTCCCCCCCCCCACCCCCACTTGTGCTCGCTCTCTCACACACTGTCTCTCTCTCTCTCTCTCTCAAATAAATAAATAAATAAAAATTAAAAAAAGAAAATTTTAATTAAAAAAATAAAAATAAAAAAGCTTTGAGAGGTAGTCCAGTGCTATATCATGGTCAATTTTATATATTAAGGTCTTCAGACTTCATCATAAAGATGTTAAGGATTTAAACAGCGATGGCAGCAAAACTGGATTTGTCTTTTAAAAGAGACCATGCTTGGTCCAACATAAGTGGTGCACTGGGCTATTGTGAGAGTCTGTTTGGGAAACACTGGCATTAATTCAATAGAGGAGTTGGGAAAACTTGAATCATGAGGGTGACAGTGATGGAGACAAAAGTATAAATTCTGGTGGCATTTAGGTGGGAGAAGCAGGAAGACTTAATGAGCTGCTGGAACCAAGAAGAACAAGTAGAAATAGAGGAGCAGAAGGAGGAAGATGAGATCTGTTGAAAGGTTCTAAAGGCTCTTTACAAATGTGAGGGAATATCCTCCCTACCACACTAATAATGAGGAAACATGAGGATGGGGCAGGTAGAGTGAAATGTGGATTTGGTTTTTTCTTTAGGTAAAACTGACAGCAGAAGGGGGAATGGGCTGGCTGAGGGGCAGTGTGTAAATGTGCCATCTTCAGAGGTCTACAATTCCTTGTTTATACTGATAGTAATTCCCTGAAAAACCACAAGTCACAGTAGGCTGTGCCTAAAAACACAACCCAGGATGACCAGTGCTTTTACTAGGTGCTTGTTTCAATTTTACCTCATTGTCCAGTAACTAGGTTTCTCTGCAGAGCTGGAATAATAAAGACAGGATAAGTTCCCTGCTCTCGTGACAACCAGCACGAAGGGGACAGTAGTGTGCCCTGGAGAACGTGGTTGTTGGAGCATGCAGACAAACGCAGCACTTTGGAATTACATGCTTTCATAGATTACCCAGTTCTTTCCTTAAAGAGAACTTGTGGCCAAGAATAATCAGAAGAAAACTTATTGCCACGAACTCCTCCTCCCCATGTTTGTTATCACAGACATTGCACTACGGCCTCTGGAGTATTCAAACTTTGGGAGTTCGCCCATTTATCTGGACCTCATTTTTTATTCATCACAATTGTGGATACTGGAAGCATTTTAGTTCCTTTGTTTTGGGCACTGCAGTATCACCAACGGCAGAGTAGTGCCTGATGCTTGTACGTACTTTTAAACTGGAGAGAAATTTAAGGCATCCAAATGAGGGGAAATGCTCTGCTTTGTTGGTCAATAGGGAGTAAGGTATGGATATATTTTCGTACATGATGCATGCATGAGAGGGAAGATCCCCAAATGGTGGCTGTGGGCTGTCAGATGGGGTTTTTCAAATGTATTAGAACGAAGAAAGACAAAGAGATCTCAAAACCTGTTTGATTTGACATTTAACATTGAAAAGGGAATTTACGAGCAGAGAAATCACAGGTGGGACAAAGACAGAAGGCTAGGGTTATTTAAGGTTACTTGGTGAGTGTCAGAGGAATGGGGAAGAAGGGGAGAAAAGGTATTTTTAAAAATAAACTGATTAATAGTGTGATAAATTCAGGGGAAACTGGAGCGAGAATTGAGCAGCAAATACTACAGAGGACAATGAGTGTAAAGAACTGGGATTTCCTCCCTCCGAGTGTCTAGAGAAAAATTCCGATGTTGGCAGTCACATACCCTAGTCAATTGGATCTATTCATATCTTCTCTTCTCCTGCAATCCTCTTTTCCTTTTCAGGCTCTACCCTATTCCACAGTTAAGACCAGTTCACTTTTCATTCCAGCTACTACCTCTGACCTCAGCAGATACCTAATTTATTACCACTCCCGGGATAGAATCAACTTTATCTTCTCTGACCTGGATTTGGGAACCAGTGTCTGGGGGTTTTAATAGAACTCTTCTATCCCCATAACTTATTCTGATAAAACGTACTCATACAAACTCAGGAATTAACTCAGAAAAGGACACTTTTATAATACGAATATACCTGGCCTTGTTTGTGCCCTCATTCTTCAGCTAACTCCTGGGAGAATTTTATCAGATTGGGAAACCTTCTCTGTGCAGGCTGCTGCAGGGAATTCTAGGACTTTCTTTATATATATATTTTAAAGATTTTATTTATTTATTTGACAGAGAGAGACACAGCGAGAGAGGGAACACAAGCAGAGGGAGCGGGAGAGGGAGAAGCAGGCTTCCACACGGAGCAGGGAGCCCGATGTGGGGCTCCGTCCCAGGACCTTGGGATCATGACCTGAGCCGAAGGCAGACGCTCAATGACTGAGCCACCCAGGCGCCCCCTTTCTTTATGTTTTTGTGTTCCTCTGGGTATAGATCACATTCTCTACCTAATTATCTGAATGTGGTTTCTGTGGTTTAAACTATCTGACGTGTTAGTTTAAGCAGTGAAGGTAATCAATAGTTTAATCAGTCACTCCTTTTCTGTTTGTGTTACTTACATTATTCATCACATGCACAAATAATGCCTTCCTCCAGCTAAAGTCAAAATCAGGTCAGGTTGAGTGATATCAGCAAATGTGGAAAAAAATCAACGTGTATGTCTTCATGCCTCTTATTTTGGATTTGGAGGTTATAGTGCAGACAGTGTAAAAACACATGAAAATTTATTTATGTGGGAGTATCTGACTTCTGCATATGAATTTTGGGAATCTACTTGTTTGCAACTAAAATAGGCAAAATCAAACTAAAGTTACTCAGAGGTAACTTTGAAAGAGAAGTGTATAAGGATACTAACATCAAGGACACGTGGTTATTTTGAGTGTTAAATGTAATGTGTATGGGGTGAAATGATTATTCATTGAATAACAGTAATACAAACTCAACTTTGAGGAAGCTTGAACATGCTTGTAAAATGAGGAGTTCCTTAGTGATAAGGTAGATTCTAGGAGTTCCTGCTAAGTCCAAGCTAGAATTCAGAACTTGGGTTTCCTGCTGAATGTTAACCTTTTGAGGTATCTGTGTATCTACTAACATGGGTAGATAACCATGAAGTTTTTTGTTTTGTTTCTTATTCTGGCTTGGTTGTGTTTGTGGCCGCTATTACCGTGTAGTTTATGTATTTATTTGTCAACTAAAGGAAGAGTTTTTTATTCTTTCAGGTACGGAATTATGCATGAGATAGAAGAGACGAGGAAGGTGGAAGGACATACCCTTACCTGGACCCAGGAATTATTGTTCAGTCCTTCTAAGAAGAAGGGTAGAGTCAGAAACGGAAGAAATGGGTCTCATAAAGGACTTTGTGAGAACTGAAAGAAAAGCAGTGTTGGTTTTGGTGCCTGGAAAGCATTGGCATTCATCATCCCAAGCAGAGCAGAGCATTGCTTTCCTAGGCAGTGAGTTGGGGTGGCCAACTCAGCAGAATCCTGGCAGCCAAGTGCAGCTCCTCAGGGAACACTGTAATGCCTGATGGGTACAGCAGATCACCAGGTGGAGACGCGGCAGGACAAGATAGCTCCCAGATGGCATAGATCCATCACGATCACAAGCACAATGTCTCCTGGGAACTGTGGGAAATATTTGAGAGCAGAGACTGTGGAGTCTGGCATTTTGGGTGAGAAAATGAGGTCCAGAGCAAAACCAGGGCAATTTGTGATGCCTTTCTAGCTATATAACCCCATAGAAGTTACCTGTAGTGACAAGAACTAATTTTGCTCAAAGGTCTTCACAAAAATCCTCACCAACAAGTATCATGTTAGTCCGTATAAGAATGTTGCATTCTGATGTATCATCACAGACACATGTGCATAAATGTATAGGTTTATATGGAAATAACATTTTGCCTGAACTCCACAGCTTGAGAACTGGAAAGAGCCTTTCAAACAATCCAAATGATGGTCACATATATTTAGGCCGTAGAACTTCTTGTGAAAAATGCTTTTCTGTTCAACATACATTTACTGAGCATACTTGCATGTATAAATACAAACATCAGTAAGATACAGTGCTTGTTTCAGAAATGTTTCTGTTCACTAGAGGGATCACTCACACACACCACAGTGTTCCATGAATTTATGAATAGGGAGAAGTGATAGAATGGGCGGGGGGCGAGAGTGGGAAAGAATGGAGGTAAGTGGGAAATGGGAAAAGGGTATATTTCATTGGAACACATAGTTCTTGACCTGGGGCTCATTTGAGGGATGGAGAAAATCTTCAAAGGCGGAAATTATCAAATAAGTTATTCTTGATACTAGAATAATATGAGCAAAGGCAGGGGCTTAAAAACATGAGATGTTTGGGTGAATTTGGGCCATGATATATTGACCTAAAGTCCCAACTAATTTTAAGGAGGGTATGGATCCATTTTGGGAAGGATATTGATAATGAAAGCTGTGCTTTGGGGAAATTGTTTCAGCATCTGAAGAGGCACTTTCCCAGGTAAAGATGATGGCGGGAGGGAGGGAGTAGGGTGGGTGGGAGAACGGACAGAATGGTGACTGGAGCCTCACCCAATTGCTCCCTCCCTACAACCCTGAAGTGACCCTTGGGATGACTTCACAGAAACTAGAGGGCTCCATGGACAGGATTTGAAAGCCTTTTGTTGAGTCCATCTTCCACTTTTCACAGCTGAAGACATTGAGTGTTGGAGTTCATGAATGATTTGGGTCTAATGATACAGTAATCTATTTCTGGGCTTTTCGCTCACCAGTCCTCAATTTTAGATTGGTGGCTGGAAAAGGCTCCAATGTATTTTCTCCTGGTTCACTTCACACCTTCACAATCTGCTCTTCCTGGAAATACTCTTGATTTTCCATGAAATTACCAGTCCTTTAGGGAAATTAGTATTCATAGGCAAGAACATTGGCAGACCCCTGGTGGTTGCAATCTCTATGTATTCTTCACCATTATTATATGTATTGTCATTGTTGTTATTATTTGGGGTAATAGTGGTTGTGAGAGTGTTTTCAAAGTCATGAAGGGTCTTGGCATTTAATTCTTTTTAAGATCCAGAGGTTGGAATTGTATAATTGAGGAGACATTTAGATTTTTAACAATTCCTTTCAGAATGAAGTATGTAGTAATACCTATTTATATCAAAAGTGAATGCCAAATTACACTATTATATATCTTTATAAGCATGTTAAATTGTCTAAAGATGAGACAGGCATGTAGTTTCCTTCATGCTCACCTAACCCACAGGTAATCAATGAATTGGCATCATCTATGTTCTTTGGCAGTGCAGCTACAGATCCTGTCTTGATTTGAATGAGAGACTTGGACTATATGAGAGACTGGTAAAACTGGGAGACTGATAAAACCCTGATCTTGCTGGCTATTGTTTCAGTCTTGGAGGAAAAGGTTTTTTCTTGACCCTGTTAGTGTCCCTGACTGGTCTGTTTTATTTATACACACACACATAACATATACATACATATATACATTATATATATACATATATATATAACATACACATCTATCTCTGATATATATCTCATATATATCTGATACGTATCTCATATCTCTTTCATATATATATGTATATATGTTTTTCCCAGTTTTCTTGAGAAATAATTGACATACATCAATGTATAAATTTAAGGCAATCAGTGTGATGGTTTGCTTTATATATATTGTGAAATGATTACCACAATAGGTTCAGTTAACATCCATCTTCTCATGTAGATACAATAAAAAAATAAATAAAAAGAGTATAAAGCGGGGAGTTTTTCCCTATGATGAAAACTCTTCGGATGCATTCTCTTAACCACTTTCCTCTGTATCATACATCAGTGTTACCTGTAGTCATGTTGTACATTACATCCCTAGTACTTATTTTATAGCTGGAAGTTTATACCTTTTTACCACCTTCCTCTGAATCCTCCTCCCTCCACCCCCTGCCTCTGGTAAGCCACAAGTGTGGTCTCTTTTTCTGTGAGTTTTGTGTTTTATTGTTTTTGTTTGTTTTAGATTTTGCATATAAGTGAGATCATATAGTATTTATCTTTCTCTGACTTACTTCACTTAGCATAATGCCTTCAAGGTCTACCCTTTGTTGGGCAAATGGTGGTATTTCCTCCTCTTTATGGCTAAATAATCCATTGTGTGTATATATATGAAATCAGCAGTATGCCTCCTGCTTTGTTCTTGTTTCTCATGATTTCTTTGGCTCTTCAGGGTCTTTTGTGTTTCCATGTAAGTATCTGAGTGTTTTTTTCTACTTATATTTTTAAAAATGCCATTTGAGGGGCGCCTGGGTAGCTCAGTTGGTAAGCATCCAACTCCTGATTTCAGCTCAAGTTATGATCTCATGGGTCATGAGATTGAGCCCTGCATGGGGCCCTGCCCTCAGCCAGGAGTCTGCTTGAGGAGTCTCTTCCTCTGCCTCTCTCCCCACTCATGCACTCTCTCTATTTCTCAAATAAATTAATCTTTAAAAAATAAACAAACAAATAAATAAATAAATGCCATTTGACTCTTGATAGGGATTGCATTGCATTTATAGATAGTTTTGGTAGTTTTGTCATTTTAACAATGTTTTTCTGCTCTATGAACATGGGATACCTTTCTGTTTCTTTGTGTCTTTGATTTTTTTCATCTGTCTTAGTTTTCAGAGTAGAGATATTTTATCCCCTTAAATTTATTCCTAAGTATTTTATACTTGTTGATGCTATTGTAAATCTTTATTTCTTTTTTCAGAAAATTCCTTATTAGTGTATAGAAATGCTACTGATTTTTGTATGTTAATTTTTTGTCCTACAACTTTACTAATTTATTGATTAGATCTAATGATTGAGTCTTTAGGATTTCCTATATATAAAGTCATGTTATCTGCAAATAGAGACGATTTTACTTCTTTGTTTCTGATTCTGATACCTTTTATTGCTTTTTCTTGCCTGAATGCTCTAGCAATTCTAGTACTATGTTGAGTAGGAGTGGTGAGAGTGGACACTCATCTTCTTCCTGATCTTAGATGAAAGCTTTCAGTCTTTCACCATTATGTATGATGTTAACTGTAGGCTTGTCATATAAGGCCTTTATTATGTTGAGATGTGTTCCTTCTATGCCTAATTAGTTAAGTTTTTATCATGAATGCATGTTGAATTTTGTCCAATGCTTTTTCTGCATCTATTGAGATGATCATATGATTATTCTGTAATGTGACATGTCACATTGATTGATTTGTATATAATGAACCATCCTGCATCCTAGGGGTATATTTCACTTGATCACATGAATGTTCTTTTTAATGTGCTGCTGAATTCAGTTTGCTACTATTTTGTTGAGAGTTTTTACATCTGCATTTATCAGGTATATTGGCCTGTAGTTTTCTTTTGTAGTAGAAAACTTTCCACAGCAGATGGGGCTATGATTCAGCTCCTTGCCTAAACGTGGGAAAACCAGACTCTAAGGTTGGCAAAACAAAACTCCTCTTTTGAGGGTCTGAATCAGGCAGATCTGTATCTCACCAAGATACCTTGTCAGTGTGTACTCTTTTTTTTATTTTATATTTCTTTTTTTTTTTTTTAAGATTTTATTTATTTATATGACAGAGAGAGACACAGCGAGAGAGGGAACACAAGCAGGGGGAGTGGGAGAGGGAGAAGCAGGCTTCCCGCTGAGCAGAAAGCCCGATGCGGGGCTCGATCCCAGGACCCTGGAATCATGACCTGAGCCGAAGGCAGACGCTTAATGACTGAGCCACCCAGGCGCCCCTTATTTTATATTTCTTATTTTTTAAATATTTTATTTATTTAGTTATGAGAGAGAGGAGGAGGAGCAGAGGGAGAGGGACAAGTAGACTGTGTTGAGCACTGAGCTAGCGTGAGGCTCCATCCCAGGACCTTGAGATCATGACCTGAGCTGAAACAAAGAGTTGGACACTTAAGTGACAGAGCCATCCAGGTGCCCTCAGGGTGTACTCTCAACTTGGTTCTGCAAATGAGCAAAACCACTGGTTGAGATTACTACTTGGGCACTGCAGGTATTAACTAGGACTGCTAAGATCTGCGTGCTGGTTATTGCAAGCCCCTCCCCCACTTCTCCATCAGTCAGATTCCCATTGGTTGAGATCCACAGACTCCCCTGTAATCTCTGGGTGCAAGATCAGAGTAGGGGCTCCTACAAAAGAGTGGTGGGGGGGGTTAGGGGTCCCTGCTGGGTTCTTTTTTCTCCCTGGAGGACCTGGAGGCTCAGAAGAGACCTCTGAACATAGTGCTGCACTGGCCTTGAGGAGAGATGATGAGGTCAATGTGTAGCTGCTTCTCTTCCCCTTCCAGTACAGTCTGTCTTGGTCTCTGTGGTGCAGGGGGATGCTTCAGCCTCACCCACATGTTATAGGATTCTCTCAGTGAGGAACAATCTATGTCACCATCTTGGTGACCTGTTGTATCGTGGCTGTGTCTGACAGTTAAACTGACAAAGATGGAATAACAGGAAAAAAGCATGCACATTTATTTAATATGTTTTATATTAACATGAGAAACTTCATAAGGAAATGAAGACCCAAAGGAACAGACCTGTGTATGTTTATGTGAGGTTTGATGAAAAGTGGATAGTTGTGGAGGAATATGATAGGTTAAGGAGTATGAGGTGATCTATAGTCAACTGCAAGAAACTTAGAAAGGCCTGTTTGTTAAAATTTGTCTTGGTGTTCCCACTCTTTTTCTCTTGGTTTAGGGAGGGTGCCTCTCACATGAGGGTTTTATGACCTTTTTCTGGGGAAGAATAGCTTGGTGGGAAGGAGGTCAGAAATACCTTCCTGCTTCTGCCATTTTCTCAAACTCCTTCAGCTTGAAGTATTCAGTATACCAAGGTGCCATATTTGAGGGTAGTATGTCGCATGCTATCAGCCTCCTCTATATTTTTTTATTCTTCTCCTTCTAACCATGTTAGCCAAATGGGACTATGACTAGAACTTCCTGGGAGTGTTCTGGTGCTTAATTGGGAGGTAGTGTAAGTATTCTTATGTTCATGGAAATCTTAAAGAGCTTCTCTTGTTAGACATGTTGAATTTAATAGTGGTTACTGCTAGGCAAGAAAAAAAAAGGCTACTTTCAACAGGTTCATTGTAATTAATTGCATTAGGAAAAACTGTAAGCTAGGTAGGCATGGATAAGGAATATAAGTGGTTATTAGATCATCTTTAATTCCCATCCCTCAGTGAGATCCGAAGAATCTACCTTGGGTTTTTGGTGACTCATTGTTAGCCTTTCAGCTCTGTTGTTTATCTTGGGCTCCTATTCCTCCAACCTAGAAGCCTATTTTTTTTTTTTTAAGATTTTATTTATTTGACAGAGAGAGACACAGTGAGAGAGGGAACACAAGCAGGGGGAGTGGGAGAGGGAGAAGCAAGCTTCCTGCGGGGCAGGGAGCCCGATGCGGGGCTCCATCCCAGGACCCTGGGATCATGACCTGAGCCGAAGGCAGACGCTTAAGACTGAGCCACCCAGGCGCCTCCCTAGAAGCCTATTTAAACCTATTTTTCAACACAGTTTCCCTCCTGGCTAACTGACATGTTGAGACAATTAAATGAAATTTAACCCTGCAGAAGTATCATCTAAGGAAGATATTTACAATTTAAAAGTGGGGTTTTAGTAATTAAGATGCTTTCAAGACCTCAGGGAATAATTCCTAAAGGGGCACTTTGAGACTGTGGAAGTGGGAAAAAGAGATTTTACAGAGGAGCCTTAATGGCATGCCTCATCCCACACATAGTCATCTTCCTGTCTAGAAGGTTAATTGTACAGGAGAGAATGAGGCTGAACCCTGATTTCCTTTTGGTGCCTCATTACATATTTTTCTCTTAGGCTGAGTCTTCAATTTTTTGCAGAGCCAGGTGTTGTAGAGTGTGTTGAAGTAACAAATCAACCCATTTGAGCTTTTGAGGATACTAATTTGCCTTTGCATATCTTTAATCTGGCTGTATATATCCCCTTTTCAAAGCATTTCTGAACTTAAACACTATCCAAAACAACATGTGGCAGTTTCTCTAATTACTTATGATTAAGAAAAAAGCAAAGTCAGGCCCTCGAGGCATCAACACTTTACCATTTTACTGGAGAAATGAATGCTACAGAGCAAAGCAGCTTGAAAATTAATGCACGCACAACCAGGACAGCAGTTCAAGATCACATTTCTTTTCTGCACTGTATTTCAAAAATGTTTTACACAACAAGAATAGGGTGGGGGAAGAGCAGATGGTTTGAGTTCTAAAAGCCATTGAAAACAATGGTGCAAAGACATTTCTGTACAGTAAAAACTTCATCAAAATTGTTAGTCACTGAGTCTGTAGCAGAGTGAAGGAGAGAATAGAAAAATAACAGGAGTGGAAAACAAAGTTATTTTGATGTGGGTTCTAGAAAATGACGGAAGCATGATTGAAAAAATTAAGAAGGATGTTGACTGTTAAAATGATAATATAGAATTTCTCCTTGAGTTAACAACAACAAAAGAAAGATGATAGAGAAACACATTTATTTAGAAAAGGTAGGGTAGCATTTTTCCAGGTATTTCCTTAGGAAGTAATTTGTAATTTATTCTCCCTTTAATGAACTAATTTATTCTTACTGATTTTGGAGGAAAAAACATTTCTCCTACTTGGTGGGAAGAAGTTGTATTTATCTGTCAAAAGCTAAAAGTTATAGAAGTTAATGCCAAAAATCAACCTGGCAGGTGACCCAGAGCAAAATGTAACAAGAAGCTTAAAGTGGATAATAGTAGTTTTACCATCCCTAGATTGAGGACTTTTGATTATTTTTTACTATATAATTTCTCCAAATTCGACAGGGTTGCTCTTATAATTCTAGAAATTCTCTGTATTGACCAAGAGTTGCTCCCCTTATCTTTGAATAGGTCTAATTTTTTTTGACATTCTCCACATTCCCCATCACTTAGGAAAATTTTGTCCTTGCATTTACAAAGGTCACACTCCATCTTCAGTGTGTATACTGGTCTGGGTGATACCCAATGGAAGAATTACCACCCAAAACACTCTTCTCTAAAACATTATTTGTCTTCTGAATAATTTCAGGGTCATCATAAGTGATGAGCTGTCACTTTAAACCATGGATTGGAATCTTTAACCATGTTCAGCCACATTTCATATGACAGAAGGAAATAAAGTTTAGAGCTAAAAAGTTCTCATAGTGCAACCCTATAGGAAATGATAGAGATAAATAGAAATTCCACTGGCAGCAACTAAAGAGGTTTAGTTATATACTCAGGCATTACATAATGGCCTCCATGTTTTTTTCTAATGTCCTTATCTTTTTTTTTTTTTAAAGTGTGTGTGTCGGGGGGTGAGCCCCCACAGAGAAATTTGACACAAGAAATGGTATGGATTATAGTCTTCCGAGTATAAAATAATGTTGAAGCGGAGAAGAGGGGCCTTAAAGTATAAATATTGCCAAGAACTTTAAGTCCAAACAAATTAAACATAGTCATTCTTAAGTTACAAAGTGAAGGAGACTGAGAGAATATCTCAAAGGTCTGAAAGAAATTGATTAAACTAGCATTTAAAGTTAACTTTGAGTCAGGGCAAGTATAAAGATAACATTTTATGCAAATAGAATATTGCTCTGAAATAAGGAAGAAACAACCCAGCATGGATACCATGAAAAAGAATGCACTAGGACCTTGTATAGGTGTAGGACCATTCTAGTGTGGGACGTAGCAGATCAGCACTTGGAAGAAAATCTCAAAGGAAACCAGAATTTTTCCTTTGACCATCCTGACTGTAACTGAGCCCTATTGCATTGTATAATATAGTTTGTGGTATGTTCATATACAGACCAAACTGAACATTTGGTTTCATTTTATTGAGTCAGTTGGACAGTTTTTAAAAATCCCTTGTAGGCTTCAGAAAACAGCACTAAATTAAATAATTCATTAAGGCACTGTTCTGTCTAATAAAAATAACATAACCTAACATTTTTATAATATTTACTTGACATTTCAGGGGCTCTATAATCATAACTCTCCATCACAAAAACCCTTTTGTATTTGATAAGCCGTATTTTGAAGATGAGAATACTAAGGTACAAAGAATATAAGGAATTTTGTTCAGATGACATAGTTAACTAGTAGCAGAGAGAGAATTTGAACCAAGGTTGTGGCTGCTGGATTTTACCATCTTAACCTCTTTGCTACAGAGCCTCTCAGGTGTGTAGAGATCTGAGATAGATGGGCTCCATCACATGGATTCAGAGTCTCAGGGTGGATAAGATCAAATAAGCATTTTCTCCTTTCCCTCACTCCCTGTGGAAGGCTGTTCAAAAAGACTTACTACTCTCTGGGTGTATGACACTTTATATAAATACAGAATATTCAATTTGGGGATAGTTATTAATCATAATCCCAGAAGAAAAGAGATGCCACTCTTCAACTGGGTCAATGTGGAGAGTTTAAAAAAGGAAGTTGGAGGAACTTAAGGAAATCTCAAGGATATCAACAGCTCCTGTACCTATCTGAAGGAATAAGAGAAAAAAAAGACAAGCTATATGGAGAAGAATGACTACTATGATCTGAGACCCTCCGTAGAGAGACACACCCAGACAGGGAAAGGATCAGAAATTAACCTCCTTCTATCTTGTAATCACTTGACAATGGCCACCATTGGCAAACCCAACTGGATATCAAAGAACAAGAGAGCCTGTTGATAAAGCCATATGAGTCAGCCTACCAAGATGGAAAGCAGAGTGGGTTTAGAGGTGTAGGATATGGATCTAGAGGTATAAATGGAGATTACCTTATACTTCCTGCTTGGTTTGATTGTACCAAAGACATTTCTCGTGTATACCACCAGACATTTGGTTCAATGAAGTGGAACATAGAAACTTCTTCCTATTTCTTTTCTTGTTCTACTCATTTAAAATCCAAACCTCCCTTTAATGACCAGGTGAGATGCTGGCTTCTTTATGGTACTGGTTCTCTGACACCCCCAACTAAATATGATTTCATGCCATGAAACACTCTCTTTGAACTTCTCTTAAAGCACACATTCTGCCTCTTTCTAGTACAGCTAGATGCCTATTCCTAGATTCTAACCAGACTGTGAGCAGACTTCCTAAATTCTCACAGCACCGAGCACAGGTTATAATACAGTATGTGAAAATATGCACCAATTAGATTTTCTCTTTTATTTATTTTTATTCCTCTTATTTCCTTCTTTCTCCCTTTTGTGTATCCTCAGTATGCTTAAGTACTCTTCAGAAATCTGCTAGTTCTGAAAGTGTTATGATTAGAAATAGCTGGGCTGGTACAGATTTCATTATTATCAAGGCAGGATCTTCTCTCATGATTGGTTAAAAACATTTTTCTCTAAAATGTGTTAAATGACCATGTGGGATAAATGACATGATTTTAGTGGCAATGGAGTAATTTTTAAATTAATTTTCATACTTAATATGTATTAGAAAATTATAACCACATTCCTTTTAAGCTCACTAATATTATTACTTAAGATGAGACAAAAATAATTTTAAAAAAGGGATCATCAGGGAAATGCAAATCAAATCTACAATGAGATGTCACCTCACATCTGTCAGAGTGGCTAAAATCAAAAAGATAAGAAACAACAGGGGTTGGTGAGAATGTGGAGAAAAAAGAACCCTCTTGCAGTATTGGTGGGAATGCAAACTGGTGCAGCCACTGTGGAAAACAGTATGGAGGTTCCTCAAAAAGTTAAAAATAGAAGCACCTGGGGTGCCTGGGTAGCTAAGTCGGTTAAGCATCTGCCTTCAGCTCAGGTCATGATCCCAGGGTCCTGGGATGGAGTCCTGCGTCCAGCTCCCTGCTCAGCGGGGAGCCTGCTTCTCCCTCTCCCTGCTGCTCCCTCTGCTTGTACTCTTTCTCTCTCTCTCTCTGTCAAATAAATAAATAAAATCTTAAATAAAAATAGAAGTACCCTATGATCCAGCAATCACACTAATGGGTATTTATCCAAAAGATATAAAAACACTAATTCAAAAGGATATATGCACCCTTATGTTTATTGCAGTATTGTTTACAATAGCCAAATTATGGAAGCAGCCCAAGTGTCCACTGATTGATGAATGGATAAAGTGTATATACACAATGGAATCTTATTCAGTCATAAAAAGAATGAAATCTTTCCATTTGCAACAACATGGGTGGAGCTAGAGAGTATAATGTTAACAAAATAAGTCAGAGAAAGGCAAATA
Source organism: Neomonachus schauinslandi (assembly GCF_002201575.2). Lineage (NCBI taxonomy): Eukaryota > Metazoa > Chordata > Mammalia > Carnivora > Phocidae > Neomonachus > Neomonachus schauinslandi. The sequence goes on along the minus strand of NC_058413.1, from coordinate 23,087,413 downwards.
CCATATGATTTCACTCATATGTGGAATTTAAGAAACAAACAAGCAAAGAGGAAAAAAGAGACAAACCAAGAAACAGACCCTTAACTGTAGAGAACAGATGGTTACCAGAGGGGAGGTGGGTGGGGGGGATGGGTGAAATAGGTGATGGGGATTAAAGAGTGTACTTATCATGATGAACATTGAGTAATGTATAGAATTGTTGAATCACTATATTGTACACCTGAAACTAATGTAACACTGTATGTTAACTATACTGGAATAAAATTAAAAACTTAATAAAGAAAAGCAAACAGAAAAATGCTTAAGTAATATTTGTACAAATGATGCCGAGACATTGCGAAATATATGTAGAGGTTATAAGAAATGACTAAAAAGTGGAAAGAACCTAACCTGACCTTTGGCCCCATCCTTATTCTAATTGTGTTCTTCCTCTTTTCTTGAGTCCCTCCCCTATTACCTTACCTTTAGGCATCTCTTGCTGAGTCTCTATTTGCTGTCACATCCCACAGGTGTTAAGAGCTAAGTAAGCACAATATTGCCTAAAAGTGTCTGTTTTTATACCTCATGTCCATATAGAAAAGATTTAGAGTGGCTTATGATAAAAACCCAAAATACAAGACAGAAACAACTACAGCCCAAGTGCACACGCACACACACGCACAAATACACACAGAGTCAAATTACTGTTGGTTAATTGACCATCTTCTTTTCATGATCCCCTCCCTTTAGACTTTAAGCCCATGCTCATAATTCCATGGTTTTGCTGTTTCTCTTGCTAGGAATTTCTCTGTCCACCTATTATACTTTACTTAATTTTCAGATTTCTGTTCATATCTTGGCTTCTCTGGTTCCTCAGCCATGATTAAATTCTCCTTCCAGGCTCACATACTTTTCTATTATAAAAGTTAGCACACTGTATTGCAATGATCTGTGCCTTTCCCTTCTTGCCTTGTGAGCATCCCGAAAACAAAGATTATGCTTTAGTCATCTTAGGAATTTCTGTGTAGTCTGCCATATTTTGGGAAACTAGTGATAATAACAACTTTTATTGTGCATTTAGAATGTGTTCGTTCAGAAGCTGTCCTAAGCCTTTTAGATGTACTAACTCATTTAACATTTCCACTGGCCTCCAAAGATATGTTCCATTATAATCCCCACTTTATACATTAAGAAACTGAGTTGCTGTGATTATATAAGTTGCCCAAGGTTGAGAAGCAAGAAAATGGCACAGTTTAGATTTTTATGTCTAAGCCAAAACTAGGGTCAACTTGCTTTATTCTGTTTTGACCCTTAATGGCTATGATGACAGAATTGTTATCTAAAGAATCTTTTAATAACATTTAGAGAGGTTACATTCTGTTAAAAGCTTAATACACCTTAAAAATTGACCATGATATTTAAGGCACCATGAGACTACCTCCCAAACCAGGGAGGAAAATGAAGAGGTCTCTTAGAAGGTTGGCACAGATATTGGTCACCGCTATGTAACTTTTAGTACATGGGTGATAGAATAGATTTTCTCTGAAACTTTTAATTTTTTCCCACCCCATCCCCATTTTAGGATGATGACTTCCATTGAACATCAAAGAATTGAGAGAGCTGAAAAGGGGTGGTATTTAGAGCTGAGAAAATTATGCCATGAAATTAAAGAGGGAACAGGAATTTAAATTGTAGAAAGAGAGCTGTAAGGAACTGTATTTTCAAGGGGAAAATAAAGAAACAAGCCTGTAACGAGAGTGGGGAATGCACTCTAGGTTCACTGGTTCTTACCTCCATTTTCATTCTTTTTTTTTTTTTTTAAAGATTTATTTATTTAAGAGAGAGAGAGAAAGAGAGAGAAAGTGGGGTGAGAGGCAGAGGGAGAAAATCTTCAAGCAGACTCCCTGCTGAGTGGGGAGCCTGATGTGGGGCTTGATCCCACAATCCATGAGATCATGACCTGAGCCAAAACCAAGAGTCAGATGCTTAACCAACTAAGCTACCCAGGCTCCCCCCTTACCTCCATTTCTTTAATAGAGAATTGTGATAACATCAGGTCAGGACCTGATAGGTTATGTGCTGGTAACAACCCCTATATCTCAGTGTCTTAACAAAATAAAATATTTTCACATGTCCACAGTAGATTGACAGGGTGCTCTGCTCATTACGGTCACTCAGGATTCAGGCTGATAGACATGACTATTTCAAAGGGTGCAGGGAATTTGGGGAGTGGAATCATACCAATTGCCCAGGAGGTGGATAGCAAGAAACATTTGGTGAGTAGCACTAATTACTACTCCAGGGAATAATGATAGTATCTACTCCATAGATTATTTGTGTATTTAATGAGATCATGCTTAGAAAGTACTAGCCACATAGTAAGTGTTGGCTATTAATGATAGTAATAAGCAGCCCTATTTTCTTACAAGTTTTTTTGTTGTTGTTGTTGTTCCTTAAAGAGAAAAAATAGAATGCATTACACACAGCATGTCACATTGGAAATCAGGCAGATCAACTTTAATTTCTGATTGGAAGTATTATCCCCAGGCCTATAAACACAATTATAAATTGATTCTTGGTACCTGAGGACATTTTTTAAAAGACCTAAAGAACATCATAATAAATATACTATATTTGTTTGATTTAAGGCTCTTTTTGATTTTAACATTTTAAAGATTTTTTTTTAAGATTTTATTTATTTCTTTGAGACAGAGAGAATGAGAGAGACAGAGAGCACATGAGAGGGGGAAGGGTCAGAGGGAGAAGCAGGCTCCCTGCTGAGCAAGGAGCCTGATGCAGGACTCGATCCCGGGACTCCGGGATCATGACCTGAGCCGAAGGCAGCCGCCCAACCAACTGAGCCACCCAGGCGCCCTGATTTTAACATTTTAATGTTTTTTAGTCTGTGTTGTATTTTATAGTCAATTGAATGTAAATATGATATGCCTTTTTTTAAAAAAAGATTTTATTTATTTACTTGAGAGAGTCAGACCGAGAGAGAGAACGCAGAGGGAGAAGAAGTTTCCCTGCTGAGCAGGGAGACCAATGTGGGGCTCGATCCCAGGACCCTGAGATCATGACCTGAGCCAAAGGCAGATGCTTAACCAACTGAGCCACCCAGGCTCCCTGCCTTTTTTCATTTAAAAATTTTTGTTCCTGAAAAGCTGTTCATAAATAATTTATATGTCATAAAACTTTTGATGTTCTTAAATTAAGAAAAAAAAATGTGAGTTGAAAAAACTGAGTATAATATCAAAAATGAAAGAGCTTTCACCACAACGCTTTTTTTTTTTTAAAGATTTTATTTATTTTTTAGAGAGCGAGTGAGAGAGAAACAGCATGAGAGGGGAGAGGGTCAGAGGGAGAAGCAGGCTCCCCGCTGAGCCGGGAGCCCGATGTGGGACTCGATCCCAGGACCCTGGGATCATGACCCGAGCCGAAGGCAGAGGCTTAACCATCTGAGCCACCCAGGCGCCCTCACCACAATGCTTTCTAACCAACTAAGCTACCCAGGCTCCCCCCTTACCTCCATTTCCTTAATGGAGAGGAAATGGTAAGCCTGTATAGGATTTGGACTTCAGATGTGTAACTCTTTGTGTTTGATCACTCTTCACCTTCTGGTTATACCAAGCTTCTTGGCTTCGCAAGAAACATAATGCAAAGATGGTTTTTTTTTTTTTGCCATACTGAGCAATGTCTCTTGGTGGGATTTTTTTTTTTTTTAAGGTAGCTATTGCGTTCTGAATCATTAGCTGACAGCAATACAACTTGGATTGCAGCAAGAAAACAGCTTCCTCTCACTGGTGTGCAAAAGGGAAACAGCAGGGATTTCATATGGGATGTCAGTCTAGGTAAATGACATCTGTTGTAACATTGTAGCTGTGACCAAGACATCCATTAATGGACGCAGGCTACCTCAACTACAGAAGGCAGTTGCCTTATATAGCAGCGGGGTTCACTAGCAACAACACAATAACAGCAATTTATAAATCACATCAAATTAAAACTGCAAACCCTGTGGCTGCCTTGGAAGCATTCTTCAACACCCCCTAGTCTAAGCTTTCTCACTGTCAGTTGATGGAGAAAATACTGAAGGGGCTGTCATGCCCCCAAACAGTCCAAATGCATACTGATTTATTGTGCTTGGGCAGCCTTTCATCTAACCTGACAGATTCCAGAGCAACCGATCCGCCCTGTGGGTAAGACGAAGGCCAGGTAGCTGCACCTCATGGTGGGTTAGTAAATGGGGACACACCACCTCCCTTCTGACTGTGACTTCCCAGCTTCCTCATTGGGAAGGAAACTTTTCTGACCCTGTAAGTCTTAACCCCAGGACAATGAGTCTACATTTTTTGTGTCAAAAATTATTCTGGGGAATTTGTTAAATTTTCTAGGTCCTACCTTTGGCCTTCCAATTCACAGGCACTAAATTTGAGTCTTATGTAGTTAGTAAGTGGGCCTCTCTGCAATGAACATTGCCTCCGCAATGGATTTATTCATTTTTAAATGGGAAATCAACTCTGAAACTTAACTAAAATTATACCTGTTTTGACCCCACCCTTGGAAGCTCACTATACTCAATGGGTTTAGGCATCTGCGTTTAAAAGGAAAAAATGCAAAGATTCTGACAAATACTATACAAGACATAGTTATAGATTAGCAATCTATATCTCAGTACAAAGTTATATAATTACTTTTTGAAAGATCATTAAAGGGCTGGGTTGCATGATATGAACCCTCACAGAACAAAGTAGCAGACCAGCTAATATTATTGAGGCCTTACTATTTATTTATTGGTTGACAGCATAGTGCCATAATTAAGAGCCCTGGTGTTGGGAACCTGACTGCCTGGGTTTGAATGCTGGCACTATTACTTTTAACTGTGTGAAATTGACCAGGAACTTTTCTCTGCTTTATTTTCCTCATGTATAAAATGGGTATCATAGGGTCACTTGTATTGAAAGTGCTAACCAAGGAAGGCAGTTGGAACACACCTGTTAGAGAGTAGGTGTTCAGTAATTGTTAGTTGTTGGTATTACTATGTGCCAAACACTTGAATATGTCATCGAATTCTCACAATTTTATAATGTGAAAACTATTATCTTCCTCTTACAGATGACGAAATTGAAACACAGAGAGATTAGGTCACCAATCCAAAAATCACATAGTCGGTAATACTGTGGATTCTGTACCCATAGCCACTGCTGTAAATGCAGAGCTGAAGAGAATCAAAGGGCTTCTTAAATCTGTCAGACATCTTTCTCAAGGTTCTTCAGTGGGTTCGTGGACGTGCAGGCAATGATTGACAGTTGGAGGTGACTATCTGGTTTTAGAGGAAGACAGAGGAGGCTCTACTACCTATTAGTGTGACTGTGGGTAAGTCCCTTAGTATTTCTGTGACTCAGTATATAAATATGCAGAAATATTAAGACGATAATATCTTCCCCATGAGTATTTTCTATGGATTATATAACAATGTGCGAATTTCCTAGTAGGTCTTCCATACATATTGACTGACTTCTATTTCTGCCAGCAGGTTTAGAAAAAAAACAAAACAAAACAACATTATGTACATAGTTCTATGTGAGGTGAAATAGAGAATATAAAAATAGGATGATGAACACTTATTTGTAAAACATAATATCAAATATAGTTCCTGCTTTGCACTCACCCCTTTGTGTTAAGCACAGTGGTAGATTCCCGGTGCCCCCAATACTTCGTGGTTGGACCATTGGATCAGTGCCAGGCAACTGGCACAACTAGAGCCAGATTGTCTCCCCTAGAATTTGGAATCAGATTCAGTGTATGGGGATTTGGAGGGAATATTAATCACAAAATTTGGACTAGCCACATACAGTGGACCTTGAACAACAAGCCAACCCTTGTGCAGTTGAAAATTTGCATAGACCTTTTGACTCCACAAAAACTTAACTGTTACACTAACAAGCCTTACTGATAACACAGTCAATTAATACATATTTTGTATGTCATATGTATCATATACTGTATTCTTATAATACAATAAGCTAGAGAAAAATGTTATTAAAAAAATCTTAAGGGAGAGAAAATACATTTTCAGTACTGTATTGAAAAAAAAAATCCACCTGTAAGTGGATCCATGCAGTCCAAATCCGTGTTGCTCAGGGCCAGCTGTATATAAAGGCAGGTAAGTCAGACCTACAGGTGAAAGGAAAATGAGGTAGACAGAAGCAGGTTGAGAACCCATTTGGCATCAGAGAGAGGCAATTTAAAAATATCTGCTTAGGTTCCTGATAGCTTGCTGTTTGCTCTTCCCGCTTGTCTTGAGACCTGGTTGATTATCCTTTACTTGGATTGTTTGAGTTTGCAGAATGTCTTTCTGATAACTTTCATTTCATGCTTAAACTAGTTTGAAGTGAGTTTCTGTGCTTTGTCACAAAATCACCTTGACTAAGATACTGAGGTAGGAAGTAGAGCAGGAAACTAATACCTGGTAAGCACTTCATTTAACCCTAAAATAGCCATGAATTATAGGCATTATTATTCACATTTTAGTGTGAGGAAATTGGGGTTGGGAATATGTAACTTGCTTAAAACCAGACTTCTGTAAATGATAGAAACATAAGGCTCCGTGACACCATATCCCATTTTTTTTTTAAGATTTTATTTATTTATTTGACAGAGAGAGAGACACAGCGAGAGAGGGAACACAAGCAGGGGGAGTGGGAGAGGGAGAAGCAGACTTCCCGGGGAGCAGGGAGCCCGATGCGGGGCTCCATCCCAGGACCTGGAATCATGACCTGAGCCGAAGGCAGACGCTTAACGACTGAGCCACCCAGGCGCCCCCACCATATCCCATTTTTGTCACCACCTTACTATGCAGGAAAAATCCTTATGCCACATAGATGATAATGCACTAAAATGAATAATTCAAGGTCATTTGGGGGGAGCTGAGAGTGGGCAAACTTCATGTATATAGGAATGGTACAATAAGGATCTTATTAGACAATAAATATTTTATAATATGTTTCTAATTAAAAAAATATCTAAATGAAACCACTTAACAAGTAGATAAAGACAATTTAGAGATCTAGAATGAAAAGTTCCTGGTCCTATGTTGTTCCCACCAAAGTTTTTGTTTTACTTCTTTTTCCTGTGAGGAATATGAATACCTGAAGATTTAACCCAATACTTAGGCAACTTAAGTTCTTCTCTTTTTCTCTTTTCAAATGATAATTATAAAGCACTATCTAGTTTTGTTTTTGTTTGTTTTTTTGTTTTGAGTTTAGAAGACCTATCTTTAAAACAAGCTATTTAGCACTCTGGAATTGTGGGTTGATTCAAAATATTTACCACAATGTAATAGTTATGAACATTTTTCTGTGAGAACATATTGCTCATCCTCTGAAGAGAGCTTTAAATTATAATACATAGCACATGCTTGCTAGCATGATCAGACGTGAAACAGCCTAGTTTAAATCTTCATTCTAATAAATAACTGTGGACTTAGATAAAAGCTGACCCTCAGATTCTTTATCTGAATAATAGAGAAGATACAGCCAGTAGTTGTACTTAACTCACAGGAAGTATGATAGTTTATTAGGTAATTCAGATAAGGATTTGCTAGGCAATGCAGGCTCTCAGATGTAATGGTTAAGCATACAGGGCTTATAGTCAGAATGACTGGATTCAAATCCTAGCCTTGCTGTTTACTAGAAGGTGAGACCTTGAGCAAGCTATGTAACCTTGCATGGATAACTTTGCTTTGTGAAATGCAGTTAATCTTAATACCTATATTACAGTGTTGTTTTGAAGATTAAGTGTTTCTATCCATGGAAGACACTTAAAATAATGACTAGCACAGAGTAAGTACTCAAAAAATATCAGGCTATTTTTATTAAAACAATGTATTTGCAACCTTTATTGTAAATGGAGTTAGATCCATATCTGATACCATGCTGGAGCCTATACGTATGATTACCTCTATGTGACATAGTGATTCGCTAAGCAGTAGTAAAAAAGTGAAGACTTTGGAAGGATTTGAAAGGTTAAGACTGTGATCACAACTAAGATAATGTGGGTAGGTCAGCCCTTGGAAATGGAAAGCTACAAGTAGAGAAAGAAGATCTTTGAGTAGAAGGAATTGCCTAGCGTAATAAAAGCTGCTATTGATGTTAAACTTCTACAAGGGGAAGTGGGATTTCTAGAATTAGTACTCCTGAGATACATACAGAGAATGGCCCTGATGCTCTGTTGCTCATCTAGAACATAAAGAATAAAGCCTTAGGTGAGCAGGTAGATCAACCAATCTCTAAAATCATTGTTTCTAATTAACTTAAAAGCAACAAGAGGAAAGTATTTGGAAAATTTTGAATGTCAGATAGTGAAATATGGCCAAATTATAGAAAATTACTTAATTTATATTTTTTATAAGTAAGTGAAGTTTCCAAAACATGGTGAGAAAATGGTCTCACCTTCTAAGAGGTGGTGGGAAGGAGATAGTTGAGGAGATTCAGGGAGATAAACAAAATACAACAAATAATTGGGAAAACGCAGTTTTTTCATCATGAGATAGAGTAATGTAGTAGAAAAAACAAATTGAAGCTAATTAGTTCTAGGTTCAAATTCTGAGTAAATTACCTGAGGTAAATTACCTCAGCTTTCTGATCTGTAGTTTATTATAAAATATGGATATATATTCAAGTATGATTAAATGTATTAAATTACAATTTAATATGATAAAATTAAATGTATTCAAATACATGGTTAAATGTATTAATATGTATCAGCACAGTACCTGAAACATAGTTGGTCTTAAATACATTAGTTTCTTCCATCCCACTCAAGTGCTTTAAACACTGAAATATTAAATGAAGGCAAAGAAAGTGCTGTTAACTGAAAGAGGGAAAACACTAATCTCTCCCTGGTCCCAGGAGTCTATTTTATGAGTCTGTCAAGTCCCTAACTTGATATCATGAAGCTGCTCTGCAGGTCCTCCTGGCTGATGTCAGAATGAGAGGTGGTGGTGTCTGGGAACTTGGTTGTAATATATGTCTGCCAACGTGGATCGCCACGGTCTCTGTCAGCTTTGGCATGCCAGCTAAAAGAGGCCTTTTCATCTCACCTGGGCTCTTTTCAACAGTTTTGCTATAGGGGAAATTCCTCTTCCCTTTTCACCATCAGACTGGCGATTTCTTCTTTGCCTTAACTCTTGTTACTCACATTTTCATAATGTTGGGTAACAGCAAACCGCATAAGAACATTTTGATGTACAGCCAGATATATATATGGTAATGTCATTGAGTGACATTTGCACGGCAGGACTGCACTGCTGTTGATAAATAATACATGGTATTACGTTATATACACTGAGGCAGAAGAATTAGAAATGGGGGACAAAAAGCCCTATTCAGTTATTTCCATTCCAATCATGGTTAGCTATAATGTGCTGCTGAGTGTTGCACATGTTTTAAAATGAATACACAAAATGTGGGGATTTTGTATTTCTTTCAGATTATTATACAAAATGTATTCATAAAAATGCCAATACAGACTGTAGGGTATATCTTGATACATTGATGTAGGACCATATGATGATAAGGATATTACTGGGCAGTGCATCTGCTTATTCTCATACATGAATGGCAGATACACAGAATAAATATCCTCACTTTTCATTGCAGTATCTGTGGCAGCATCACTGAGTGACCATAACGTGCTTTTAGACTAAATCCAGAGGTAGCTGCGGCAGAAAAAGGCCATATTAACACAGTGCCCAGGCAGCCCCTACCAAATGTTACTGGCAAAGTCAAACTTCTTTGCTATACCTGCCCCACAAAAGTTGGTGGATGTGGAGGAATGCAGGAGCCTGCAAGTCTAACTAAGGTCAGACAGCAACAGGTCCATAGTCATAATTCCCTTAGTGTCAAAACAGTAAATGGACATTTAAAATCCAGCAAACTTCAATCCATTTCTCCTCATTTTGTCACATTGTGAATTATTTCCCAGTGGTCCTCCTATGTGTCACCTAATTTAGTTAATAACTTTATTGAGTTGCTACAGTATTGGATATGTCAAACACCTGCCATGACAACACCTTTTTCAAAACCTCCAAATTAAATTTATTTCTACGTTAAATTATTCATGGCATACCATGAACGCCATACCAAAACCTCTCAAGTCACCAAGATCTTAATGTGCTGGTACATTTATGTAAATTTGTACCAGAGTAAATTATTGTGTGTTTAAATCAACTCTCAGAATTATTACATTATATCATGTTCCAGAGCCTAGGAAGAGTTCAATGTGCACAAATGGGTAGGAATTTGGAGGGAAGAGTTGGTAAGAGAGAGACAAAGATTGGTATCAACCTTGAGTAAGTCATTTGCTCTAAACACTCTACAAATATGTCCCTCAATCTTATACAACTCGGGAGCCATCTTTAAGAAGAACAGAAAATTAAAAATTCACATGTAGGTATAGGACATTGGAAGAGACCTGTGCAACTAAAGAGACCTGAATCTTAAGCATCAGTAGCTTTATGATAAATCTGTCCCTGATTCTGGCAAACTAGAAGCAAGAATAGTTATTTGCACATACATTTGTAATGGAATAAGAGTTGAGACCTTCATTGTTATCCTGGGGTTTAGGTTCTGCCCCCTAAGTTGAGTAAATTGAACGTGTTTCTACATTTTAACAAGAGGAGCTACAAATATCTCTGTTGGGATAATTGAAAAGGATTCTAAATTTACCATATAGAAAACACCTACCTTCTATATATGAGCAAAATAGAGGAGTATTCCAAAGAATTTCCTTGAAGAGAATACATGAGACAGGTTTTGTGTACTTTCCTTTCATTCCTATTAGTGAAGGGCTGTGTTTCCTCTTGTTTCAGGCCAAGCGATTTAGGGCCAAATGAAAAACATTCAGAGATTGGGTCGTCTACAATGGGGGAGACTTCCACACTGAAAAAATTATGAAGACTGCTTCTACTAGAGTTAAGTGCAAGGAAAATCTTGAGAGTAAGAATGCTTCTTCCCTGCCTGAAAAAACCCAAAAGAATTAAAGCTAGCTGGCATATCTCCTGATGGTAGGGGAAGAAGAGAAAGTTCTATTGGAAATGGTCTTCCCTTTGAGATTTTGGTAAGATGGAAGATGCATGTGTGTTTCTCACATAGGCTCAGTAGATGGGATTATCATATTGAAAGGACTCTGGGTATTGAGTGCAGGTAACATGGGAGAAGAGACTGGAGAGTTTGAGTGAGGTCAGCCATATAGTACATCACAAATGTCAGAATGGTGCAGAGTGAAGGCTCCAGTGAAAAGTCTCCAAGGATCTTCTAATGCACATTCATAGAAAAACCAACACTGAGATCTCTGACTTTGCAATCACCAAAGGACTACGACCGGTATTAATGAAGTAGAAAGACTTTGTTCATTTCCTTCTCATCCCTTTCTCTCCTCTCGCTTACCTCACAAAGTCTGTCAAGTGGAAAGATACCATGCCAAAATCCTTTCTTGTTGCTGGTTCCCCAACATTTGGTCAATCTTGAGCTGGGGTAGGGGAAAATGTTTGAATTATGGGAGAGGTTAGTTTTGATTCAGATTATCTTAGACTTGTTAAATGCTGAAAAATAATGCTCTTCTAACACCCAGAAGTTATCAGAAAAACAGTCTATCTGTCAAAGATATCCAGGAGAGGGAATAGAGATCTCAGAGTATATTGGAAGGCCCTGGTGGTTAAAAAAGAAAAAAGACAAAAGAAAAGAAATTGTTCTCTGATTATATCCTTCCAAGTTCAGTATATTTACTAAACCTGTTAGACATCCTTATTTACTTTTAGAAAATGTTTTATATAGCCACATAGCGTTCAATTGCATCCAGTTTTCTTCTCCAGTGGAGCTATGCTCTGTTGTCATGCTGTTATGATAAAAACTCATTATATAAATATATCCTTATAAGAGCTACTATTCGAACTAAAATATGTGAAATTTTAGAGTGTTTTATTCGCTGTGTGAAGCACATCTTCTAAAAGTCCTTCCATTAAGGAATTGAAGAAGTATACTTTTTCTCTAGTACATTAAGAAATGATTAAATTTGCTGATTACACCAAGTTTCATTTCTTTTCCTTACCTTAGCTGGTGCAAGTTTTGCCATTTTCACCAGAATTATATTGCTGTGAGTCCCCAGAGATTTCAGATATACTGTAGGGTAGGCTTATACATAGAAGGCGGTGTAGGAAGGGGTTATATTTAGCAACAACAGAAGAATCTATTTTATGACAGAGGTTCCAAAAATATTTACTACTGTTTATGGTTCTTGTATGTGAACAGCATTATAGAAATGTAGCTTTTTTGGGCACCTGAGTGGCTCAGTCGTTAGGCATCTGCCTTTGGCTCAGGTCATGATCCCAGGGTTCTGGGATCGAGCCCCACATCGGGCTCCCTGCTCCACGGAAGTCTGCTTCTCCCTCTCCCACTCCCCCTGCTTGTGTTCCTGCTCTCGCTATCTCTGTCTGTCAAATAAATAAATAAAATCTTTAAAAAAAAATATTGCTTTTTATCAGTTGACATTTTTGATTCTTCATTCATTCAAGGAAAACCAATTATTCAACATTTTGGTTTTCTACTTAAAGTTTCAATTTTTTAAAACACAAAAAGTGGAATTTATTTTAGTAGTAACCGTTATCCTTTAGTGTCATGAATTTTGTGTGCATTTAAATATTCCAAGGAGAAAGATTTTATTACCATTAAAAAAAACCATATAAAATGTTACCTTATGAGGCATTAGGATGATTTTTACAAAGATGATGTTGATCCGCCCACAATACTTTAACTGATACTTTCATTAAAATTTCATTCATGTATATTATCTTACTTTATCCCCATGGCAACTTGATAGTAGCTGGTTTTAGACACCTTTTGTACATTTGATATTTGATGGAAGGTTAGATAAATTTCTAAAGAAATGTGTAAACTATATGTAACTAGAAAATGTGTAAGCTATACATAACTAGAAAATATGTAAGTTATATGTAACTAGAAAATAATAGAGCTGTTTCTAATGCTAAATCCCATGGGCTCCCAAAACCGAATCCCATGCCCTCTCTATTTCACAATCACAAATATACCTGCCCTTGAGGAACTTGCTTTAAATGAGGAATATTAAGCAAGAACACAGACTCAAAGCCAGCTATTAAATAAAGGTTATTGAGATTTATACAAAAAGAAAAAATCTGGGTAAGTGTTGGTGATCTTTGGTAGTAGGGTGAGAGAAAGTTTGGTAGCATTTAAACTAAGTGTTGACGAACATGTTGATTTCTTAAAAGTGAAGAATCAACTAGTAACATTTTCCTGCTACAGAACAGTGAGGAAAAGGCTAAGAAACTTTGTTTTCCCAATCTGGGGATAAAACATTAGAATTTGGACTGTTTAAATTAGCTGGAATTTGCAGGGCATACATTGAAAAAGAGCCGTACAGAGTGAGTACTTCAGAGGTTTCTAAGGTCATTCATTGTGGATCTTGGCCATGAGCTAGGCTATACATGCACAAGGTGAGATTCCTTTCTAGCCTCAGCCTGGTAGATATCCCCTGCTATGAGACGGAAAGCTGAATGATGACGCTAAAGGTCCTGCAGGGCTGGGACTGGAGGTTGTACCATTCTGAAAGACGTTGGCATTCCAGCCCAACCAGAATGGAAAGACCTCACTGAGCACCTTGGACATACAATGCAGGTCTTAGAAAGGTCCTTAGTAGTGAGGATCCCTTACTACAGTAAGGAAATTCTCTAAGGCCAAGTTCCAAATAGCAATAGGCCTGTATTAACAGAATATAACCAAGCCTGGAAGGATCAAAGGACCAGTCAGTAATTTAACTACCTGTGCAAAGAGTGAAAATACTTTTTAAAAGGTGGCATAAGTTAGGCTCCCTTCAATATATGATGTGACGTGAAGCATAGAATTTTAAAAAATTAGTGGATAACCAAAGAAGCAGGAAAATGTAACTCGGTGCCAGTTTTAAAAGTAATAAACATGAATTATGGAATTAGCCTACAAAGACTTTAAAGCAGTTATTAATATATTTAAAGACCTGAAATAAAAAGTAATTGGTCACAAAGAGTGAACAGATGGCAAGAGTTTGAATAGTAATAGAAGATAATAAAGAACTAAATAGAAATTCTAGAATTGAAAATTATATCTGAAAAAAATTAAATGATGAGATTATTAGAACCAGAGTCAGGAAAAGAAAGGGATATTAAACTTGAGACAGATTCAATACAAATTATTCAACCTCCAGAATACAGAAGAAAATGTTGGAAAAAATATGAACCAACCAAACATTGACTCAGTGACCTGTAAGTTAATCTTGAACAGTGTAACCTGGTGTAATTTAAGTCCCAGAAGGAGATGAAAAAGGGAATAGTCAATGAAAATACTTGAAAATCTAATTGCTGACATTTCCCTAAATTAATAAGAAACATCTAGTTATATATGAAAACTTGTTGATTTTTAATCCCAAGAAGGATAAATGCAAAGAAAATCATGTCATAGTGTACCATACTTAAATTGCTGAAAACTGAAAGTAGAAAATCTTAAAAGCAGACAGAGAAAAAGAAACATTAGATATAGAAAAGAACAATATTATAAAGGATTACTGGCTTCCCTTTGGAAACAAAGGAGGTAGAAGTCAATGGACCAACATCTTAAAGTGCTGAATGTAAAACAATAGTCAGCCTAAAATTCTACAAGCAATGAAAATACTCCTTAAGAATAGAAAAAGACATTTCAGACAAAAGACAGCTGATAAAAATTGTCACTAGCACATCTGTTTTCATGAAATGAGGAAGTTTTTGAGACTGAAGAGAAATAGCAAATGGAAATTTAGATCTTCCAGATGGAAAGAACACAAGATGGTAAATATGTGGGTAAATAAAATTCATTTTTTTCTTCTAATTTTTATAAAGAAAACTGGCTATCTAAATTATATTGCAGAATTTATTTCATAAGCAGATGTAAAATGTATTAAAACCATAGCGCCAAGAATAGGAGGATAATGAGATTTCACTATTGTCCTATCATTTTATATGTAATTGCACAATACTGAATCTAGGAAACCTTGGTAAGTTAAGATACATATCATCACCTCTAGAAAAACAACTAAAAATGTATAAAGAGATACAGCTAAAAAGTCTCTAAAGAAGATTAAATAATAAAACTTATTAACTCCAGGGGCGCCTGGGTGGCTCAGTCGTTAAGCGTCTGCCTTCGGCTCAGGTCATGATCCCAGGGTCCTGGGATCGAGCCCCGCATCAGGCTCCCTGCTCGGCCAGGAGCCTGCTTCTCCCTCTCCCACTCCTCCTGCTTGTGTTCCCTCTCTAGCTGTCTCTCTCTCTGTCAAATAAATAAAATAAAATCTTTAAAAAAAAAAAAAACTTATTAACTCCAAAAAGTCAGGAAAGGAGAATGAGAGAAATAAAACCAGGTAGTATCACTGCAGAACCCATTGCAAGTAGTTGAATTAAATCAAACCATATAAATAATGACATTAAATGTAAACAGACTAAACATTCTAAGTAAAAGGCAGAAATGGTCAGACTAGATTAAAAAAAAGGAAGACCCAACTATCTTGTGGTCACAAGAGTTAGTATATACTTTATATACAAAAAAACAATTAGGTAAAATGTAAAAGGATGGAACTACATACTAAGTGAACACTAAACATAAGAAATATGGTATGGTTGTATTAATAACAGACAAAACTGACTTAAAGAGTATAACAAAAAGATAAATAGGAACCTATCAGTTACAAATCAGTTAATTCATCAAGAAATATGTAGAGCCTATGGGCGCCTGGGTGGCTCAGTTGGTTAAGCATCTGCCTTCAGCTCAAGTCATGATTCCAGGGTCCTGGGATTGAGCCCCACATCGGGCTCCCTGCTTGGCGGGGAGCCTGCTTCTCCCTCTCCCCCCTGCTCTTGCTCTCTCTGTCTCTCAAATAAATAAAAACCTTAAAAAAGAAATACGTAGAGCCTAAATGTCCATAAATCTAATAACAGAACTATAAAATACATTATATACTATAAGATACATCTGGACAGAACTAGATGGATAATAAGACCAATGCAGATTTTAATACCCTTTTATTAGTAATGAATAGGGAACTTAGATAAAAATATCAATGGTTATATATAGTGATACTTAGTGACAAATTGAACATGAAATCACATAACTTGATTCAATTTATACAAAGTCAAGCTTAATAATTGTAAAACACGTGTTCTTTTCAAGTGGACATGCAAAACAGCAGGATGGACCATATATTGGACCATAACATGAGTTAAAATACAGTCCAAAGTTATCTGGTCTGCCTGGGACAGTTCTGTGAATAGAACATTAGGCCGCTATATAAATATATCAGGTCAATCAAACTGAGGAAAAATTGCCAAGTGTGCTAGGTCTTCATAAGAAATGTACACTCTGTAGAAATTAAGCTCTGAAGATTCAACAGCTTACCACATCGGTCAATTTTTCTAGGGCCCCAGTGGTATGGGGCATGCCTGGATGTCTCCTCCAAGGTAAAAGGACACCTTTCACTGGTTTACAGAGTAGGGGCTAAATTCACAAGGAAGCAAAATAAGTTAGCCATCTGACATCAGCTGTTTTTTTTTTTTTTTCCATTGGTCACCTCAGTGCGGCCACAACGGGTACATGAAAGGCGTAGTCATGATGGCAGGAATGGATGGTGTACAAGGACCTAGTAGCATATGCTTCAAAGCCGAGGTAGCTAAGCCTGCTGCAGAAACCTGCACTTAGTTCCCCAAATGGTACATTCCCTTAAGGAATGGTCACTTGATTGTTTTGGAAAAGACAGCGATTCATCTTGATTAGAATCAGCACATATTCTGGGATCGGGTTTTTCTTTTCTTCTCCTGGAGTTTTCCCTAGCACCATTCCCTGAGGATTTATGTTTGCTTCACCTATGAGATTACACATAAAATTGCATTAAACTAATGGACCTGCTTTATAGCTGCATTGGTTATCAACTGCGGCATAAAAATGCCCCCCAAGTTTAAGTACTGAGTGATAAATGAAAGCAGAAATACAACATACTAAAACCCATAGAATGCAACAAAAGTGGTTCCAAGAGGAAATTTCATAGCAATACAGGCCTACCTCAAGAAACAAACAAACAAAAATCTCAGTTTAACTTCACACCTAAAAGAACTACAAAAAGAACATACAAAGCTTAAAACATACACATTTATTACATAATTTCTTTGGGTCAAGAGTCCGGAAGTTGCTTAGTTGGATAGTTTTGCTGGCTACAGTTACACTCAACATGTCAGCTGGGGCTGCATTCACCTAAAGGATTGATTGTGTTTGGAGATCCATTGCCAATTTATCTTACAGACCTGGCAAATAAGTGCTTGTTCTTTGTAGAGGGGATCCCAATTCTTTGTCGCTTGGACCCTGCATAAGGCTGCTTGAGCTTTTTTTTTTTTTTAAAGATTTTTTATTTATTAGAGAGAATGAGAGAGAGAGCACAAGAGAGGGGAGGGCAGAGGGAGAAGCAGACTCCCCGCTGAGCAGGGAGCCTGATGCGGGACTCGATCCCGGGGCTCCAAGATCATGACCTGAGCCGAAGGCAGTCGCTCAACCAACTGAGCCACCCAGGCACCCTTGAGCTTTTTAATTTAAAAAGAGTTTTTTATATTTTATTTTATTTTATTTATTTAAGGATGACAATTTAATATTTCATCTGGATCCAGAGTGTTTGGGCTGTTTAAGAACTCGACAAATGCTTCCCCTGGAGCAAATGGTCTAGTAGGGAGCAAGGTAGATGAAGAATGTTATATGAAATATCTCTGGAAGTCACACACTATCATTTCCACAATGTCCTATTGTTTATAGAAATTAGCCCCATTTGGTGTGACAGAAGACTACACAAAAGGAAGTGTACATGGAAATAAGAATCAATATATACCCTTTTGGAAGTTGGCCTTCATAAGAGCCAATATGGTGAGGAAGTGGCCACATACTATGGGAGCCATTGGTCTGTCACTTATAATATTCCACAGAAGTATAGGTCCACAGTGGTAGAGTGGTGGATGGAATGGTCTTTTGAAGGCACAGCTGAAGTTCCCACTTTGAGATCTTACGTGACAAGAACAGTGCTCCATCCAGCCACGATGCAGTGTACACCTTAGTTCAACGGCCTTATGTGGTATTTCCCAAATAAGTAGAATACATGGGTTTGGTTATCAAAGTATACAAGTGGTAGTAGCCGCATTTGTCATCAGTCTCAGTGTTTGGTGAATTTGTACTTCATGTTTCCACAAATCTAGCTTTTCTGAGTCTAGGCTGTCTCTTTTGTAAAGACTTTCCTTTCCTTGGACTTGTTTTGGTCAAAAATCAGTTCACTCCATGTGTGGTGCTCTTTCTAGTCTCTCAGATCCATTCCATTGATTATCTGTGTGTCTATCCTTATACCAAGGATTTTGAGTACTGGCTTATGGAGTAAAACTTGAAACCGAATAGTGTAAGTTCTTCATCTTTTTCTTCCACAAATTGGCCATTCTAGATCCTATGCATTTTCATATAAATTTTTAGAATCAACTTGTCAATTTCATCAGCTATCAGTTTGGATTTTATTAATACTGAACTGAATCTACAGATCAACTTGGAGAAGATGGACATCTGTCTCAGGTTGGATTCTCTGTGATATGGGCTCTGACACTGATATTTGCACCCACGAGGGTATTGGTGAGTTCTCTTGAGAATAACAGTTCTGGACAATGAAATAAATTCACCCATGACACATATTATCAGAGGCCTCAGTCAATTGCATGGGGAGCTCTGAAACAGGAACAGATATTCAGAATTGCCTGTGATAGGTACCACATCGTACTAGGTCCACATTGTTGCCAAACACTGAGGAAGTTGTCAGAATAATAAATACAAAATAAAATAATACGAATTAGAGCTAATAAATACTGAGTAGATCTTTGTAACTACATTTTTAAAAAAAACTTTTACTTCCACATTGGTAAAAAATAAGTGAATTAACTATTAAGGACTAACCATCATTTAACCAGCTTTGCAATGTGTATCTTTTTCAAACTTTTATTTCTTCTATTTCTTTTTTCAGATATCAGTCCTCTTTTTAGCTATTTAAGAACTGACTACTGACACATAAGTTTGCAGCTGTTTATGAGTTTGCATCTTCATTTTCAGTGTAAATTTTCTTACTCTGTTTTATCAGGATTCCTGGAGAATAAAATATACCGTTTCTTTTCCAAACAGGATAAAAATGTATTGAGTTCAAATGGTTTAGAAGGGATTTACCAGGGAGATAATCACATAGTGTGTTTTACCTTTTGCTATAAATTCTGTGGTCACAGCATATTAGGGCAGAGTGCCTACTCAGCATTAGTAAAAGTTTGATGTTGTCACTTTACGCATTATTATAGAATCTGGTAGATAGAATGTATTTCCCCAGAGAGCAATCCATCCCAAGGATTGCATCATTGACAATTTATTTCCATTTATGGTGGTGGTGGTGGTTGTACCCAAGGCCTGCTTATTTTCACTTATCACAATTGGAGGGGGCATTCTCTTTGCTCCTGTAATTGGAAAATACCCTGTCACTCATTCTTAAATGCTGAACTCATCCTTCGTCAAGTTGTCACTTTATCTCTTTTCCTCCAGTACTTCTGTCTTGTGAATTCCAATATATTTGTTGATAAATTGCTTTATTCCCTACAAACTGGTTGTAGGCATTGTATACCAGGAATGTTGTTTTCTAATTATTATTCTCTCTGATGCCTAGGAAAAATACCACAATGTGCTAATGAATTAATCTTATCCAAAGGAGCTAAAAGGAGACAATATAGAAGAAGAAAAATATAAACTGCTTTGATAGAGTATAGTTTTTTCCCCCAAACAATATGTCAAAAATGCTGGGGTTGATATTTTTAAGTTGAGTCTATTATGATAGTAAAATTGGTTTAGAAATATGTGATAGAGGTGGTAGAGAGTCCTGATGGAAGGTTGTAGAAAGAAAACAATATTTTATGAAATAACAAATGCAGGATGTATTTTAATGCAGAATATAGCAAACTATGTATTTATCACAATATGTTCAAATGTACTCTAATCAAATGATGTAAGCCATTAGGTTAAATATTTTCAGATATCTGAAAATGGAACATCAGCCTTTTTTTTTTTTTACAGGCAAAGATCTTGTCTATAGCTATTTCATTAAATGCCTAGAGAACAGTTGACTCTTTCAAGATTTGCCACACTTTCTCTAGAAGGCTGAATCTCTAGCAGTGGCTGTGTTTCTCCATGA
This sequence comes from Neomonachus schauinslandi, assembly GCF_002201575.2. NCBI lineage: Eukaryota > Metazoa > Chordata > Mammalia > Carnivora > Phocidae > Neomonachus > Neomonachus schauinslandi. Next base: position 23,067,106 of record NC_058413.1, on the reverse strand, counting down.
GTAGAACTTCTGGACCCTGACCTTCCTCCATAGTCTTGGCCTCACTGAATTGTAAAAACTATTTTGTCCACTTGCCCCTTCGTTCATCAGCATAAAAACAGCTTCTTGCTTTTTCTAACCATGCCCATGTGTTCTCTTAATCTTCCCTACACCTCTGTAATTATTCTGTAAGTTAATGTCTTTTCAAACTTGCCTTGTGTATCCTTCTGAGACCCTAAATCAGAAACCAATTTTACTGTACATTCATAGATTATATATCCTGTTGAAAACTTTCTCCACCCTGAAGGGGATATATTTCCACATTCCATGTTCTCATTTCCTCTAACTTCTCTTTCCCTGAAAATATCACCATGGAAGCTACTTTTTATCCAGTTTCAGCTCTTATCGAAAGAGACCTCAGGGCCAGAATTTGAATCAGTGTATCACTTAAAGTTGGACGACCACAAACTCCAAATTAGCAACATGTCACATATATTGAAACACACTGAAATAAAAGTTGTAGTTACGTGAGAAAAGTTTTAATGAAGAGGCAAAAGCTCATGGAAACCCCAGATTATGACAACTAAACCTTATCAGTTTCTTAATCTTTGCAAAGATTGCAGGTCTAAGCATAAACACCACTGTCTCTCACTTACTTATTGCTGTCCATCCTTACCTATGAAATATAAAGCTTTCACTAAATTTAGTATTTATTAACCATTAAACTTTAGATAACTTAAATATGGGGTCTCCTTTCAAAAAGTTCATTTCTAAAGGAAGTTGGATCTTCTATTCCGCCTCCTACTTAAGCACCTGTAAGTGTAGCAAGTAGCAAGAGTAACTTGCTTCCCAGACTAACCTTTCTGTGGTGACTCTATTTTCAAAAGTCACTGTGGATCTACTTAGTTGCTAAAGGGAGCCGTAGATTTTCCCTGTCTTCTTGGATTTGTTATTAGCCTTGCTTTCACTTTCGTGAAACTGTCTCCCCTATTTCCTATCAATTTTCTCATCTTGATTCTATCCTTTTCACTGCTATCCCCATACACATGTCACTTTCTCTTGCTCCAGACCCTTCCACTGCGTAGTTCAGACTGTTTCCAAACTCACATTTTCAACTACTACCTCACCTTGACTTACAATCTCATGGAAATGACTCTCAAATATTTACCATGATTAAATGTTGAGCTCTGATTTTGCATTTCTGTCTGCTGGGCATCTATTTTTGATGCCATCGAATAACTTCAGCGTACACTCATAAGGTAAAAGGATCGCATTGCAGCATCTCACCACTGAAATACAAACTTCAATCCCTTTCCAACTGCTGAAGTTTCACACGTGTAGTACAAAGGTGGAAAAATTACAGTCCATGGGCCAAACCCCGTCTGCCACCTGTTTTTGTATAGCATATGAGCAAAGAATATTTGTTATATCTCAAGTAGTTGAAAAACATTGAGGGGAGAATAATATATCATGACATGTGAAGTTTTTTATGAAATTAAAATTGCATCTACAAGTAATGTTTTATTGGAATACGGCCGTGTTTGTTTACATGTTTGTGGCCCCCTGTGTCCTATAATGTCAGAGTTGAGCAGTGCATCAGAGAGAACATGGGCTGCAAAGCTTAAAATATTTAATATTTGGCCCCTTCTAAAAAGAGTCTGCTGACCCCTGATTTAGTGGATGAAGCCTGCTTCTCCCTCTCCTGCTTCTCCCTCTCCCCCTGCTTGTGTTCCTGCTCTTGCTATCTCTCTGTCAAATAAATGAATAAAATCTTAAAAAAAAAAAAAAGAGTAGACTAATGGAGCTAAATAGAAATCTTAGGTATGCTCTTTGTTAGGTGGAATTTCAGAGAAAGTTACTCAGTACTAATGAGCCTGTTTTTTTCTCTGTGAAATAGATACGCCAACAGCCAAGTTCTTCTATGAGATTTATTTCATCTCAATCTAAGACTATTACTGTAGGCTTTAAATTATTTTTCCTTTTTTTTTTTTCAAATCAGCCTGGTGAAACAATGACAGATAAACCTATATTATGGTAACATCTCAGGAATATTTCATAACATCTCTGTTGTTCAAGGCTGTTTCAGATTTAAGTGAAAGAATCTCAGCTTGAATTGATTTAGACAGACAAACATTATATTATATAATTGCATATAATTTTAGAGCTTCCTTTTTAAATTTTATATATACACACACATGCAGTATATAAATAAGCATATATGGTGTATAACGTATTATCTATATAAAGTGTATTACGCATATGGTGTTATAAAATTGACTCCTTTAAAGTGACGTTAGAAAAATTGCCTTACCATCTATGCTACTTACAAAAATAGACTTCAGTTTATTTAAAGGCCTAAATGTGAAAGTTACAACTATATGATAATAGAAAAATGTAGGAGAACCTTGGCAATTTCCATTCTTATAATTCATGAAACAATTTTATTCTAACTCTCCCCTTGCACCTACATCAGGTCTTTATCAACACAGGAACCACTTTCTGTACGAACAACAATTTTTAGAGCACAGTAATTATGCTACCCTCGAAGTTGTTTTAGATATTTTTGCATTTTATTCCAAACCATAAGTACCCATTTATCTAAGATGAAGACAATATTTTAATTAACCCTCCATTTTTAAATTTGTACTTTATTAGCCTCAAAATATTTCTTGTTAGTTTTTCTGTTTTTCATCCTCCTGAATCTTTCTGTATGAATACACACACACACACACCCATCTCTCTCTCTATAATGTATATAAAATATACATTCGATGCATATATTAGACATATTATGAAAAAACTTACAGCAGCAAGAAATAACCAATAATAAATTAGATAATTGGCAACATAGATCTTAAAACAATATTTGAGTTAAGATACCTCTCTCTCTAACTAAAAAAAATATATTGTTTTGTAATCTCTTCATGTTTCCAATTATCTAATTGATTACTTCTTGCTGTAAGGTATTCCATAGTATATGTCTAAAATATTTACTTACCCATATCTGTATGACAGACATTAAGGTTGCCACCAAATCTTTTTCATTACAGTGTTACAGTGACTACACATTTGACTTTTCAACTTAGCAATTTTTGTAAGAGTATGTATGCATGTATGTATTTTTGTGATCCATCCTAAAATTCATATGGCATCTCAAGGGATTACAAAGAGTCAAAACAATCTTGAAAATAGGAACAAAGTTGGAGGTCTCACACTTCATGATTTCAAATTTACTACAAAGCTATAATAATCAAAAATTGTGGTACTGGCACAAAAACATATAGATAAATTGAATAGAAGAGGAAGCCTAGAAATAAACCCTCATATATAAGGCCATGACCATTCAATGTGGAAAGGACAGTCTTTTTAACAAACGGTCCTGGGAACATTGGATATCCATACACAAAAGATGGAAGTTGAATCCTTACATCATATGTAAAAATTAACTCAAAATCGATCTAATATTTACACAATTAGGTTTTTCAGATTAGTATAGTTTATTAAACTATTTTTTAAATTAAACTATTTTATATTCTACATGTATAGAAGGTTCACAATGTTTACTATATATCACTTGGTATATACATGGATTGATAACTCACTCTCTTGGCCCTCAAAGAGTTTACAGTCCAATAGGGAAGATGTGGGGGAAAAACCAAACCAATAATAATATCTGTATGTATATTTATCGCATATAGGATATGTAAGGATAGCAGTGGACTTACATCTATGTAAGGTACTATGGATCACAACCAAAAGGCAGTTTTAACAGCATTCTGAAAAAGCATATAGATTATATAATTAATGGTTATGACATGATATATTTGAATTTAAAATAAATATGGAACTAACATAGTTCATGGCAGCTACATAAATTGTATAGTTTTAGGTTGATGTTAAGTCCCTTACCATCTCACCAGTATAACTTTTGACAAAGTCTATGGAATTCATTCAGAGGATGGAGAATTAATCTTTGGAAAATTTGAATAATATAATGAGTCTATAGGAAAAATATTTAGCTTTTAAATTGTCTTAAGTTAGATGTTTATCTATTTATACTTGCTTAGGCTTTTTCTTTTAAATTAATGTCCTTTCCTTTTTCCATTTAACTTCTTCACTATAAGAAATGACTACTCTGCCCACTCCCTCTCCCCACACAAAAAAGGCTATTTTCACCTGTACCCATTTTTAATTGAATCTGTTATTGACTTAACCTGCACCTACGTGATTTCTTTTTTGTGTTTTATTCAGTCATTATCAAAGGGATGATTTAAAGATGCAGGTTTTACTGAACTATGTAAGGATGAGTGTTTTATGTAAAGGGCAGCAATCTTTGTATTTCAGGCTCCTTTTATTATACTAAAATTCAGGATCTGTTATTTAAATGAAGTTGAAAGGCAACCTATTCACCAGCTGGTAATTATAGACTGTGAATTTGGAGTTCTTGTGGCTTGATCTCATTGTATACCGTTTGAATAGAATATATCAAATGAAATGTGGGGAAATGCAAAAGAAATAAAATTGCATACACAATTAAAATACAAAGATGATGTTTGCATCTTTTGATTTCTCAGAACCTATCATGTTTCTTCAATACAAATGTATTGAAGAATTTGTTCAAAGTATTCAGTAGTTTACAAATGATTTAGTGAATCAGAATAAAGGCAATGTTCTCCACCAAGATACTCTCACCAACTTCATAAAAGGAAATTTCAACTCTTATAGAACTCAATAATAAAGTATTGTTTCAACTATATAGCTTTAGATTATGTACAGTTTCTTGGTGAGTGTAACCAGTGCTTTTCTCTGCATTATGAAGCCAGGAGTAGGGGTGGGTAATGGTATTAAAATCCCTTTATGTTTTACAAAATGTTATTACATACATTTATCAACCATCTTATGTGGGCGTCTGGACAAGTATTATTAGTTCTCTGACTCCCAGTTAAAATTTCTTGCACACACTAGATTACCAATCTTTTGCTGTGGTAGAATCATTGGAATTATCAAATGGTCTGTAAATATAGGCCTATTTGCTTCCGTAGTTTGTGATTAAAAATACTTCAAAGGGAAAACAGAAAAAATTATGCTACTCAGCTGCCAGATATATTTTTGAAAAAATAGTATATACAGTGATCAGGTGAATGTTTTTAATATTAACCCAGTTTCTGATTATGCAAGGTCTGTCTGAGAAGGAAAACAACTGTTGTCATTTTCCAAGACAGGATGTGGGAAGATAAGTTGCCACATAGATGTTCCCACAAAGAAATTAACTGGATAAAGCATGAAAGGAAAGAGAAGAGACACAAGGTTAGTGGATTCTTTAAAGTTAATGGGTAAGAGCTGGAGTAAATTCTCCTTCAGAGTTCAAACTAAACCATTCCAAGAGAGTGAGGCAAGACCACTACTTTCCCAGAGCATTTAAGAAGGTCAGAGGCAAGATGATGGAAATGATGATGGGAAGGAGTGTGAGACAAGTGTACTTGTGTTTGGGGACATTAATAGAGCAGGACCTTTGGAGTCACATTGACCTAGGTTTAAATCCTCGACCCGCCACTTGTCAGTGATGTGAATGTCAGAGCAGGTCAGTTTTCAACCAAAGCCAAATCAAACCAAACATAAAATTCTAAAGTGATATACCAGAGCAATATGAAGTTTTCAAGGGAAATATTTACAAACAAGTTCAGGGTTCTCGAAAGTCCCCAAGGACATAAACACATTGAGAGAGAGGACAGAGAGAGGATACACGAGGGCTCTTTCTTTGGAGAGAGTTGTGTGTGTTCTGTGAGTCTCTGTCACCCCAAAGCAGAGGTACAAGTATACCTGTCCCCAACCTCAATTCTATTGAAACAGGCTTCTGTGGGACCCGTTGGAGTGCTTGGTATGTATTTCCTATAATTTTTTTTTTTTTAAAGATTTTATTTATTTATTTGAGAGACAGAGAGCATGAGAGGGAGGAGGGTCAGAGGGAGAAGCAGACTCCCTGCCGAGCAGGGAGCCCGATGCGGGACTCGATCCCGGGACTCCAGGATCATGACCTGAGCCGAAGGCAGTCGCCCAACCAACTGAGCCACCCAGGCGCCCCTATTTCCTATAATTGTAGGGGAGGAACACGATAGACTCTTATTGAGGACTATAATGGCAAGAGGCTGTAGCTATCAGCTTGAGACAGGAGAAAGAGACCGAGAGATACTTAGAGTGATGAGTAATGCCAGAGACAAGAAGACAGAAGTACCAGTATCAGATGTGTGTGACTTGAAGAAAAGAGCCATTCCGAAGTCATTTAAAACACTGACCAAGAGAACACAAAGAGGGATGATGGGACCCCAAGAGAGAAATCCTGAGTAGATAAGTTGCCAAAGGCCAGGGTTTGAAGGACGGGTGGCAATCCAAAGAAAATCCTTACTCACATGCAGCAGTGTCTCATCAGCTGTTTGGGGCAAGGTGGGGATGTGATTCTGAGTAACATGTGAAGGTGATCAGGGAGGAAAGCACTCTGCTCTGAGCACCTGCCAGGGGAAGGGGTTATCAAGCCTCCCCAAAGCGATGTCTTGTTTAACAAGAGCTGTCCTCTGCTTTTATCCGTCTTCCGCAACATACCCCATTGTGTACCCCACTCAGGAAAGAGACAAATTTCTGTTTCCTGAGATTTTTAAAGTCATATGTGTATGTAACCAGTGGGCTGCCCTTTACTCTTTGCCTGCACCAGAAGAGTGAAGACCAGCGCGGGGAGTTGAGGCACCTGTACCCCCGCTGACGAGAGGCAGCCCTGGGCCCTGAGTGGGCGTGTCCACACCAGAAGCGCGCTCCCAGGCACAGCTCCGCCCCCGGGAGGCCGGGGCAGCGCAGCCGCACTCCTTGTGCGCTTGGTGCTGCGCTGGTCGGGGCGTTCCGCCGGCCACGCAGCCTGGACTGGAGGTGAGCCTCGGAGCGCTCACTGCCACAGTCTTCGGCTTCAAAAGAAAAATTCTCCAAAGGATTTTGCGGCAGTAGCTGGGCCCCTCAGGGCCATACACTTACTAATCTTGAGCAAAACAGGGAACAATGTTTACTTTAACCCCATGCACCTTCCAGAAAGCCCCACCTTGACTCTCCAGATCAACAAGTACGCGTTGGTTGGTGATGTCTCCTCGCGGCAGTGACATCACATGTGTGGGCAGCTGTTTACCCACCGTCTCTCCTGGTGCTCAACAGCTTCGGCCCCCACAGCATGCACGTGAAGCTCGTGGCCACCACGTGCCAGACGCGGTTCCCCTCCACCAGCGTGCACAAACATTGCCTTCTCATCAGCTACAACTCCACTCCCGGGAGTTGGATTCCCACCATCATAGCATCAAAGTCATTCCTGTGGGTGCAAGTTGTGGGATAATGAACGGTCTCCAGGAGAAATTCCCCAACACGAGCCACCTGCAGGACATCGGTGATCTGCCGGCTACTGGCACAGGACTTTCAGAGAGAGAGGCGGAGCTCGAAGGTGAGTACGTGACTGAGTTGCCCCGGGCTGTTGCCATAGTGGCTGAGCACCAGGCGGCGCACAGAGATCCCATCTCGGGGGGCGCTGCAGCTCACTGAGATCCAGGAGAGTGGCAGTTTCTGCACAAGAGGTTGGAGGAACACCAGGTCCCCCTCAGCCAAGGAAGAGAAGCTGCGGCTTAAGGCCCAGAGGCAGGACCAGCAGGCCCAGAACGGTCCAGTGCAAGCACGAATGGTGAGAGGCCCTCAAAAGGAAGAGCCTGGTTGACATGAAGGGCATGGGCAGAGGCCAACGGGACAGTGATGCCCAGGATCCTGGGGGGCCGCCCAGGAAGCAGAGGGGACTGGCCAGCAGTAGTGGGAGGAGGAGGAGGGAAAGCCAGAGGAAGGGGTCGGGTGTGCAACTAGATATTTCTGGCAGTTGGCAGGTGAGGAGCCTGATGAGAAATTGGTCCTAAAGATGGCCAAGAGGAGAGAGCCCGCCTAGAAGCATCTGGTAAAGTGGAGGCCTCCAAAGACCATTACTAAGAGCATTTTTACACTTTTGTGAGGCTTTTTGTTTTGTGTGGTTTTTGTTTTTTGGGTTTTTTTTTGCTTTAATCGGTGTCTTTCTATTAGGTGACAGTGCACTTGCTAGTGGGAGGTAAAATGACAGATACGTAGGCAAAGTTAGGGGAGCGCAGAGGTCAGGCATGGGTCCTAATGGCTCTCTATTCACCCAGTGAATTCTTCTGGATGGGACCAATTAAAAAGATAACTTTCCAGGTGCATTTAACCAGGGACCTAGAATGATCATTATGGGTATTTAAGTTATCAACTAACTAAGTGACTCCAAAAGTCAACTGGATCTTAGGATTTAAATCCTGTAGCCCAAACTAGGATCTCTACCAACCAGGGGCTTGTTTTTTGCTCCCATAGAACTTTATAAAATTGAATTTCAGGGTCATGCTTAGTGTTCTATAGAAGGATTTTACTGTAGTTACAAAGTAAATAAGAAATATAATAGAAAATTCAGGTAGAAAAGTGTTAAACTGTATAATGAGGTAATTTATAAGGAGATAAATAGCTATAGGAAGATTGGGTCTATAAAGCATTTCTAGTAAGCTATGATTAATTGTTTTAGGGATAAATTCCTCTTCTCTTAACAGAATAGTAGTAGTATGTGTAGAGGTCTTAAAATATATTTGCACTCCATAAGGGAGATAAATTACACTAAGCTTAATATTGAAACAGAAATAGAAAGTAGTAAATCAATAATGAATTTATATAGAAAGTATTTTATTTTCCATTTAATTTTTATGGAAGTGTTTGTACGACCTGTGAACATGTTATCCAATTGGAATGACAAGTGTTTTTTGTTTTTGTACTATTTTGTTTTGATTTTTAAATGAACATTAAGAGATGAGAGGATTTCAATATTGATTATGATTAGGAAATTGATTACAATGCTATGTGTATTAGCTAATGTTGAGTCAAATTACCTAAGGTCTTTGTTCAGTTATAATGATATTTAATTATATTGAGGAATTGCTGCTTATCAAATATTTATTGAGAGCCTACTATGTACCTGGCACTGTTGTAGATCCTAAGAAAACAGTAGTAAGATACAAAGGGCCTTCCTGATAGAAAAATTGGTATCTATATATTATTCAAAAGTAAGAATAAATTAAGTTTAAAGGGACGTAGAGTGATAGTTTGCTATGTTAGAGAACTCAGGAGAGGTGTCCTTGAGAAGGTGTCTTCTGTCTTGAGTGAAGTGAAGGAATAAGTTATTTGATTATCTGGGGGAAGAATATTTCAAAAAAGTAAACAGGAGGGGCAAATACTTTAAGATACAATTTTTTCTCTAGTTCGGGGAATTGTAAGGTCAGGTTGACTCAGTGATCGAGGAGGACATTTGTAAGAGTGAAGCCAGGAACATAGCGGGAACCAGATCATAGAGGTATTTGTAGGAGACCACTGAAGGATTTTAGAGCAAGAGTGTAACATAATCTTATTTACATTTTAGAAGCATCTGCTCTGTGAACAACAGTTCATGGGAGGAAAAAGATAGAAGCAGAGAGACCAATTCAACAGTTATTTTAGTTATGTAGGAGAGAATGATGCTATGAGGGACTAGGGAAATTATAGTGGAAGAGGTGAGAAGTGGTCCTTTTTCATATATATTTTGAAGTGTCAAAATAGGAGAGATATATAATATCTCTCCTAACCTCAAAACAACTGAATGAGGAAGACAGACATTATTTTCATCCCCATTTCCAGAGGATGAATCTGTGGATGGAAGATGTCAAGTAACTTTCTCAATGTTGCTGCACTAGTAGTAAATGGTAGAATTAAAAATGATTAAACCTGGACTTGGCTGTCTCTCTAATGTGAGTTTTTGCCTGTAACATTACACTGCCTTTTATTTAACCTCATCTACAAAGTAGACCATGGCAATGGGACAGTAGTAGAAAAATGGCCTCAAATGTCAGGCATCCTTGCAATAAAATGGAAATTTTCTATTGATCTGGTTACTTTGTTGCTCATGGATTTCCCTGCCATCTCTGAATAAAAGCTTTAGTCCTAAACTGGAGATGGAAAGATTCTAGGAATTGCAGACAATAAGCCTATTGATAGAGAAGGAAAAAGAAAGTCATATATCCTTCCTACCCCCAACACTCCACCATGAGAACAAGGAGAAATTTGGTTTTATTTATTTATTCTTTTTAGATTGAAGAATATATTTCCTCAGTGAATTATTTCAATTAATGATCAGTTTGTAAGTATAAATGCACCAAACTTAATGGTGGTTTCTGCCAACTAATTTAAAAATAATAAATTTACAGTTTAAGCAAATTTAGAGTTGTACAACCTTCACCCTAATCCAGATTTAGAACATCCTATCATCCCTCAAATTAATCCCTGCTCCCACACCTAACTTTAGGAAACCACTGATTTTCTTTCATTCCCTATAAATCTGCCTTCTCTAGAAAATTCATATAAATAAAATCATACATTGTGGTTTTTTACATTTGGTTTCTGTCATTTATCCTGCTGGCTTTGAGGTCATCCAAGTGGTAGCATATATTGGTAGTTCATTACTTTTTATGGCTGAATACTGTTACATTGTATATGTCTACCACATTTTGTTTATCTTTGTCAGTTGATAGACATTTGGGTTGTTTCCAATTTGGGGCTATTAGGAATAATATGCTATGAACATTCACACACATGTGGATCTGTCTTTTCATTTTGCTTGGATAGATTCCTAGAAGTGAAATTACTAGGTTGTATGGTAAATAAATGTTTATATTTTTTAAGAGACATTTTCCAAAGTGGCGGTATTCATTTTAATCTTCCCACAAGCAGTGCATGATGGTTTTAGTTTTTCAGTATTCTCTCTGACACATAATATTATCTGACTCTTTCATGATAGCCATTTTAATGGGTGTATAGTTGTGTCTCTTTATGAGTTTAGCATTTTCCTAATGATTAATAATGTAAGCATATTTTCAAGTGCTTTTATTATTCATATATCTTCTTTTGTCAAGTGTCCATTCAAAGATACAAAATCCTTTGCTGATTTTTAAATTGGGTTATTTGTCTTCTTCTTACTGAGTTTAAGGATTATTTATATATTCTGCATATAAGTCCTTTATTAGATACATGATTTTCAAATATTTTTCTCTCAGTCTATGGCTTGACTTTTCATAATGGTATTTTTTTAAGCAGAAACATTTTTAATTTTGATGAAGTTCAGTTTATCAATTAATTATTTAAAGGATCATGTTGAAGTATAAGATTTTTTTTTTTTTTTTGCCAAAGTCAAGATCACAATGACTTTCTCTTCTTATTTTCTAGAAGTTTGATAGTTTAATTCTTACATTCAGGTCTATGAGAATACTAGATCCATTAACATGGTTGTCTTTAGATTTATTTAGATCTTCTTAAATTCCTTTCAATAATGCTTTATAGTTTTAAGTATAGAAGTTATGCACTTCTTTGTACAGTAAATATATTCCTGGGTATTTTATTCTTTGATGCTATCATAATAGAATTACTTTCTTAATTTCATTTTTGTAATATTCACTAATGCAATTGGCTTTAATATATTTATCATCAACAATAATAGTGAATCTTGCAATCTTGATGTCTTCATTAATTATTAGTTTTATTGATGTTATTGGATTCCATAGGATTTTCTATATAGAAGGTCATGTCAACTGCAAATAAGATAATTTTACTTATTCTTTTGTCAGCCATGGTAGGAACCTCTAGTACAAGGTTAATAGATGTGGCAAGAATGCACATACTTGTTCCTCATTTTTGGAGGAAAGCATTCTTTTTCACCACTTAGGGTTATGTTAGGTTTGGTATTTTGTAGAGATTATCAGGTTGAATAAGTTGTTTCCTATTATTCATAGTTTGCAGATGTTCTTCATCATTTTTTAATCATAGGTTCATTTTTTGAATTGCTTTTTCTGTGTTTAATGAGATGGTCATGTGTTTTTGTATTTTATTTTATTAATATGGTGTAAAACATTATTTCTTTTTAATGTTAAGCCAACCTTACATTCCTGAGGTAAATAGCATTTGGTTATTGTTATACCCTGCATGTTTGTGTCACCCCCAAATTCATTATCTTGAAACCCCTAACATGATGGTATTTGGAGATGGGGTCTTTGGGAGGTAATTAGGTCATAAGAATGGAGCCTTCATGATGACATTAGTGTCCTCATAAAGAAAGACATGAGAGAGCTTTTTTCTTTCCACCATGTCAGGGTACAATGAGAAGAATGCCATCTGCAAACCAAATAAAAAGGATTCTCTTTTTATTTGAGAACCAAATGGACCAGCACCTTGATTTTGGACTTCCCAGCCTTCATAACTGTGAGTGATAAATTTCTGTTTTTTAAGCCACTTAGTCTATGGTATTTTGTTATAAGCAGCCTAACTAAAACAATTATAGTGCATAATATTTAGTTTACTGACATTTTATCAAGGATTTTACGTATATGATCAAGAGGGATATTTTTCTGTTGTTCTCTTTTCTTGGGTTATCTTTGTCTGGATTGAATAACAAAGTAATGCTAGTCTTAGAAAATGGGTTGGTAAGTGATTCCTCTTCTTACATTAAGAAAAATAATTTGTAAAAAATTTATAATAATTCCTTCCTTTGTTTGATAGAATTCACCCAGACCTGAGCTTTTCTTTGTGGGAATGTTTTCAATTACCAGTTTCTTTATATTTTATAAGTATATTAAGATTTGCTATTTCTTCCTAAGTCACTTTTGATCATTTCTTTGTACACTTTCCTGCTTCATCTCAGTTGTATAATTTGTTGGTATAAAGTTATTCGCAGTAATCCCTTACATATTTTTATTTCTCTAGGGTCATTAATGATGTCTCCTTTTTTCTTTCTGGCTTTTGGTAATTTGAGTTTTTTGAATTCTTCAAAAAACAAACTTCAGGTTTCATTGATTTTTCTCAATTGTTTATCTGCTATTTCATTGATGCCTCTTCTAATATTTTTTTAGTTCTTTGCTTCTAGTTGTTTAGAGTTTAGTTGCTCATGAGTATCTAGTTTCTTAAGGTGGAAACTTGGGTTATTATTGAGACTTTCTTTTTTTCCGATATAAGCCAAATGGCTATAAATTTCTCTCTAAGCACTGTTTTAGCTGCATCACATAAATTATGGTATATAGTGTTTTCATTTTCATTAATTTCAGAATATTTTCTCTTTTACCTGTGATTTCTCCTTTGATCCATGAGTAAGTTAGAATAGTGTTGGCTAATAATATTAGGGGATTTTCCATATTTCTTCCTGTTGTTGATTTCTAATGTATTTATTGTAAGCAGATCCCCTGACACCAACTCTTTTTGGGTTTCCAGATCCAATTCCAATATGCGCATGAGTGTTCCCCCCTGCCCCCGCCCTGATACAACACTAAGCAATCATTGGACACCAGTGAAGTATCCAAGAATTCAACTCAGTTGTTACCCTACCTGAGATAGCATAATATTCCACAGCTTAAGGGCTCAGTTCTATAAGACTTTCCTCTACCCTGAACCCCCACCCCCTTCAGATGCTAGTTGCAAGCCCTAGGTTGTTATGTGTGTTGACAAACTGGCTACAGATTAGAGGTTCTGACCTCCTCCTCCTTAGGTTCTTTTAATTTGCTAGAGTGGCTCACAGAACTCAGGGAAACACTTCAGCAGTTAAATGAAGAGATACATAGGGTGATGTATGGAGAAAGGGCACAGAATTTCCATGTGCTCTCCAGATATGTCACTCCCCCCCCCCATCTCCACATGTTCACCAACCCAGAAGCTCTCTTAACCAAGTCCCCTTGGGTTTTTGTGGAGGCTTCGTTGCATAGTTGTGATTGACTAAGTCCTTGGCCATTGGCTGGTTCAACCTCCATCCCCTTCAGGGGACTGAAGGTTTCAACCCTCTAATCACATGGTTGGTCCTTCTGGCAACCAGCCCCTGCCCTTGGGTGGGGTCCAAAAGTCACCTTCATTAATATAAAAAAAGACACCTGCTTCACTCTCAACACTTAGGAAATTCCAAGTGTTTTGGGAGCTGTAAGCTAGTAACTGGATGAAGACCAAATACATATGAGAAATATATTTTGGTCATCTGAATGAATACGTATTCCTTAGAAATCACAATATTCTATAAGATAATATACTATGTATGATTTCAGTACTTTTGAAAGTAGTATGACTTGTTTTATTGCCTAGCATATGGTGTATCTTGGAGAATGGTGTGTAAAAAGAATGTGGATTCTGCTTTGTTGGGTGGAATTTACTATAGATCTCTGTTAGATTGATAATGTTCAGGTCTTCTATATAGTTTCTGAGTTTTCTGAGTAGTTCTATCACTTACTGAATAAAGTATCAAACTTTCTCATTATTTTTGCTGAATTGCCTATTTCTCCCTTTAGTTCTGTCCATTTTTTATTTAATATATTTTGGGCCAGTGTTGTTAGGTGCATACATGTTTATAATTGTTATATTTTCTTGATGTATTGATCCTTTTATGATTATGAAATTACATGTTTATAATTGTTATATTTTCTTGATGTATTGATCCTTTTATGATTATGAAATTACATAATATTTCTTTCCTAATGTCTGTTTTGTGTTATATTGTTAGTGTTATATAACATTCCAGATCTCTTATGTTTACTGTTGGCATGATAAATCTTTTTGTATCATTTTAATTTAAATCTACTTTTGTCTCATCATTTCAGGTAAATATCTTGTAAACGGCTTACAGTTGGTCTTGCTTTTATTTTTCTCCCCCCATATACAGTCTGACAATCTGTGCCTTTTGATTGGGGTATTTAGACTATTCCCATTCGAAGTGATTATTGATATAGTTGGATTTATCTATGTCATTTGTAATTTACCTTCTAGTTTCAAATTTGTCATTTATTTTTTCTCTTTTACTCCAAGACTGCATTATTTTGTGCTAAATAAGTATTTTTTAATGTGGAATTTCCATTCATCTGTTGATTTTTCAGTGAATTTATTTGGTCATTTTCTGATGGTTGTTTTAAGGATTATAATATGCATATTAACTTAATCACAAATTACTTCAGATTAATACCAGGCCAATTTTGGTTAAATTATCAAACCTTATTCCAGTATACATTCATTCCCTCTCCCTTCCTTTTGCTGTTATTGTCAAATATGTTCTATTTATATATATTCTGAGTCCAAGCAATAGAGTTATCACTTTATATAATCTTTTGCCTTCTGTAAAAGTTAAGAATGAAGATAAAAGCATATTTATATGTTTATATAAATCTACAGAAAACAGATGTACATTTATATTGTTCATATTAACTAATATGTTTGCCTTTTCCTGTGATCTAAATTTGCTCCTATGGATTTCATTTGCAATCTGGTGTCATTTTTGTCAGCCTGAAGAAATACCTTTGATATTTCTTGTAAGGCAGTTCTGCCAGCAATAAGAAAATTAGAAAAATAAGAAAATTTTCTTATTTTTCATTTCACCTTAGTTCTGTAGAATTGTTTTGCAATGTATAGGATTCTTTGTTGACCATTTACATTTTTTCCCACCACTTTGAATATGCCATACCACTACCTTTTGAGCTCCCTTTTTTTTTTTTTTTTTGTACGATTTTATTTATTTGACAGAGAGAGAGATTAAGAATAAGCAGGGAGAGTAGCAGGCAGAGGGAGAGGGAGAAACAGGCTTCCTGCTGAGCAAGGAGCCTGGTGTGGAGCTCCATCCTAGGACCCTGTGCTCATGACCTGAACCAAAGGCAGACACTTAACTGACTGAGCCACCCAGGTGCCCCTGACCTCCATTTTTTCTGATAAGAAACAATAATATTGATGCTCCTTTGTATGTAATGAATTGTTTTTTCTTGCTGATTTCAAGATTTTGACTTTGCCTTTAAATAGTTTGAATATGAGGTCTCTAAATATGGATCTCTTTGTATTTATCCTGCTTAGGTTTGTTGAGGTTCTTGGTTATGTAAATATTATTTTCATCAAATTTGCAAGTTTTTAGTCCTATTTTATCAAATATTTTGTTTACTCCATCTTTTCTTCCCTGTAACAGTGATCAGTCTTAGGAATATGCTAGTCTTAGGAATATGCTTGTCTCCTAACTACACGATATCAAGCTAGTAGACGTGGTATGTTGACCACCCCTGCCTTCACTCACCTACCTCTGAGAAGTCACATCCACTGACAGTGTTGCTGGGCATGGGTGTCACCTGTCACCCCAAATAAAGTAAGCCCCTTTTTCATGCTGTAGAGACTCTGATAGTCCTTGTGTCTTAACCCATCCTGGCAGAACCACCAAGCCAAGTTGGGAGTGCAGGAGAGAATGGGAGCATGCCCAGGCCAGGATGCCATAGATCTCCACTATTCTTGCTTAATGTCCAGCTGTTTTAAAGCCATAAATACTTTGCAGATTGTATTTTACTTGTGGTTGATTTCTGGAGCACTGAAGTGGTTTTCTTTGTTTTTGTTTTATGTTTTTGGTCTATTGTTTGGCTATATAGTTGCCAAAAAATTCTCTTTTGAGAAGAGAATTTGCCAGTCTCTTCAATCAGTCATATCCATAATTCCTGCCACTCTTAAAAAAAAAAAAGAAAAAGAAAAAAGAAAGAAAAAAAAACCCAAACCAAACAAAACCCACTTTATTTTGACCAATTAATTAACTGGGTTAGGGTGGGTCTGTGTATCAAAAAATTTTGCCTTCAGACTGCATGACACACCACTTTCTGAAGTGAAGGGGCTTTCAGTTAGGAAAATTGGAGATGAAAAGTTGTCTTCTGCCTCATTTTTGTTGTTCGAATACAATGCAAAAGTTGTCTAAAATATCAAAAACTCAAGGCTTGCGTAATATACTGTGGAAGTGTAGATTCTGAGAAAATTTATCTTTAATACATATTAAAGAAGTTATTTATTGTTTTTGTTTTGTTTTGTTTCCCCTTCCATCTCTTGTAAGGAAGGAGGTCCATGCCAGGCCAAATTGAACCTTCAGCTGCTCAAAACTTTGCTCTACTTTCCTGACTCCCCATCAGGGGATATCATTACCTACAGCAATTCAATTATGATACTCTTTACTCAAACCCTGCGAGAACTCAGAAGTGGGTTAAATTGGGAAATTTGATAAAAGAACAATATCTTAGAGATAATCATCGTGCTTCAACAAAATGCCTCTTTATTTAATGGGGCATGATAAAAACTAACATGCATTTTATTTTATTTTTTTTTAATAATTTTTTTTTATTTATTCATTTGAGACAGAGAGATACAGAGAGAGAGAGCAGGAGCAGTGGGGAGAGGCAGAGGGAGAGGAAGAAGCAGACTCCCTGCTGAGCAGGGAGCCCGACGTGGGGCTCGATCCCAGGACCTGGAGATCATGACCTGAACTGAAGGCAGATGCTTAACCATCTGAGCCACCCAGGCACCCCCCTAACATGCATTTTAAATGTCTTCGCCTGTATCACTAATGGCATCATAAGTTGCTTAAATGAAACTATTCTACAGTTCTGGTTGACTCAAGTATTTCACTAAACTTGGCTTGGTGGAGCCTCCTCCTAAAATAGAGTATTATGATTGAGAAGCAGTAACAAAAAACAAGCTATTACTTTCTGCCTGAAAATTTATAAGAGATCTAAAAAAAAAAGTGCTTATAAATAATATCTTTAAAGTATTTGCATTTATGTTTTGTTTTTATTGAACCATAAAAGACGATTTAGCTTTTTTAACTACTTATACTCCAGTATGAATTTTTGTTACCTTCGTTTTAGTATCACTTCGATTTGACCTGGGTTTATACCTGCTAAAGTTATTGGCTAAATGTTCTTTCTTTCTTTTTTTAAAAAGACATATTTATTTGAGAGAGAAAGAGAGAGAGAGCAAGCAAGCAGGGGGAGGAGCAGAGGGAGAGAGAGAATCCTCAAGATCCTGAAGCAGACTCCTTGCTGAGCGTGGAGCCTGACAAAGGGCTTGATTCCAGAACCCTGAGATCATGACCTTAGATCAAGAGTTGGCCGCTTAACTTACTGAGCCACCCAGGCGCTGCTTTGCTACATTTTTTTATCTACTTTGTATATAGGAGTGGCCATGAAACTCCGCTTTGGAGAGGTAAACCAACGTTCCAAATTTTACACAGTAATTTCTTGTGGAGCTGGGACACAAAACCGTATCTTTAATGTCTAATAGAAACTTTTGCTGCTAAAATAACTTTCTAAGCCATCTTGTAGGGATAGGTTAATCTCTAGATTAGCCACAGTTAACTTTTAATATGGATTTCATTCTTAGTAGTCGCTGATCCTATAGAATTTTTTCCTTTTAGCTGTTTATGAACAAAATGAAAACCATTCTAGGTAAAGAGAGTTTATTCATATACATTTTAAACCTGATCACATTTGGGTGATATAATAGTGATGATCTACAAATGGCCAAAGAGGACTCACTATTCAAAAGGTCATAGAATTTCCATCAACCAAAAGATAAAATAACAGAAAACAAAGGTGCAACTGCATGTAATGGGTCATTCTGAATGCTGGGTATCCAGTAGAATCAATAGACCATTATTTCGGTTTTGAACCACAAATGAAAGGAAGAAAATTGACAGATCATAGTTTTCTGATCAACCACTGAAAAAAAAAAAAAAAGGTAGACTTAGGTTACATATGGCTTGTTTGAAATGATCCAATATCAGGAATCATGAAAGCAGACATTTTTATTTGAAAGTAAATTTGGTGTTGTTATTGTTGTCATTGTGAGCTTAGGTTTCTAGTACTACCCTCTACTTTCACATTGTGTAGGATAGAGGAAGCTGTTTTGGTGGATGAGAAATGAGGATGGGCATTAAAAGACGTGGGAGTGGAGGCTTCTGGATGGACCAGTAACTAGCTCAGTCACTTCAGTGAGGTCACCGAATCTTTTTACTGAACCTCGTTGGATTTTTTTTTTACCTGAAAAATGAGAAGAGTTTCATATTTCATCAATTCTAATGCCTACTCCTCCTACCCCCTTTAAATTGGAGCACATCTAACAATAAATACCACCTCATCAGTGATGGCATGTTTTCATTCTTAGTTGTACTTAAAATGATGATCCATCTTTTAGTTGATGGTGCCATTAACCTGATCAAACCACCTCGAATCTTATAGAGAAAATCTATTAAAAAAGTTAAACACAGGATGCCATTTTAAGACATTATCACAAATACTTAGGAATATTAGAATTACTTCAGCTTTTGGGGCATCTGGGTGGCTCAGTTGTTAAAGCATCTGCCTTCGGCTCAGGTCATGGTCCCAGGATCCTGGGATCGAGCCCCACATTGGGCTCCCTGCTCCGCGGGAAGCCTGCTTCTCCCTCTCCCACTCCCCTCTGCTTGTGTTCCCTCTCTCGCTGTGTCTCTCTCTGTCAAATAAATAAAATCTTTTTTAAAAAATTGCTAAAATTACTTCAGCTTTTAAAAAATGGCCCGAAACAAATACTTAAAAACAAAAACATTAAACATGCTATTTGTTTAGTAATGCCAGAACTGTATTCTTGAAATAAAACTTGATTCTCCATTTGAAAAGGATACACAATCTATTGGTGAGTGGTGTGGAAATAAAACTGAAAGATCAAAATTAAGACATATTTTGGGGATGCTGATCTTCAAGGACAGAGAAGGAAGTTAATGTCTAGGCAGGAAAAGCAAGTTACCAAGGAAGAGGAAAATTTTAAGTTAAGTTTCCTTTCGCAACAGCGTATATAAAAAAACTGCAGCAATGTACATTATCTTTTGCATGAAACAAAATATCACGAATAATTTAAACCCAGCCAAATTGTCTTTATTATTTAAATAAACCCAAGGGACAGACATTCTCAAAAGGCAAGAATTCAGCAATTATAGCACCCATCCATTTTTCTTAGAGGATAACAAATCTTCATAATGAAATCCAGCCCACAGAAGAATTAATTCATAATAAGGAACTTAGGAAGGACTGGCACTGAGCATTTAGTCAATTTTAAATAATGATTATACAAGATAATATATGTTAAGAACACTGACAGTTTAAAATTTCAATATAGTTAAGAAAATTGGAAGGAGAATGAAGTTCTTGCTCATCTTTCATAGCAGAGTCAGTTGATACAGTTTAAAGTTGATTAAACTTGCAAAGTGAAGTTAAAAACTATTTCAACCTCAATATTTCTCACGGTTCTTAATTAATTTTGTATTGAGATATTTTAGTAATATCTTTTACTGTTAAGAAACACTTCTTTAAATTTAGTAACTGTTTTAGTTTAGCTAAAAGCCAGCATTTTTATTACATATGTTAATTTTAATTGAAATTAATCTCAATATTTAATTTTTTAAAGTACAGATAATATGAATTCATGTTCAGTAATGTTTTTATAAATAATAATCTTGTGATTCTATCTACTTAGCCTGATAGAAGAATTTACAAGATCACCATATTACACATATAATATAATATATAATATAATATATTATATATATAGAACCTCACCATCCTGAATGAAGTACACTGAATGCTGGCAGTTGTTATTTCTCAGTGGTAGGATTTAGGGTGATTTGATGTCTTCTTCTGTATTCTTTTTTTATTAAAAGAACCCTAAGAGCATATCTATTTCTACATTTACAAATGACAATAAATTTAAATGAAAGTTTGTATACATTTCTAACTAAATCCTATTCACCATGCACAGGCTGCACTATGCATTTTTGCAATCTGCTTCTGCCTTGTGTGGCTATACTCTTTTGAATGCTGGGAGTCTTGGCTGCATTTTTCAGTTTCTTTACTCAGTCTTGAGGAGTCCATACCAAGATGTGGACAATCTCTTGCTTTACATTCTTCAAGTTACTACTCCTAAAGGGCAACTAAAAATGCCTTTAAAAAAATCCAGCATTAGTTTATCAACTGGAAAGTCAGTTTTGCATAGTGGTTAAAATTATGTCCTTTGAGGTCACGTAACTCTTGGTCACTCAGGGCACTGCCAATTACAAAGTATGTGACCTTGAGCTACCTAGCATCACTCAGACACATTTTTCATTTCTATAATATTGACTTAATGAAAGTATCAAGCTCACAGGGTTATTTTAAAGATTACATTATATAACATTTGCAAACCACTTAGCATAATGACACACACGTAGAACTTAGTCGGCAAAAGCCATACAAATAATCAATTGCCATTGTCCTAAGTTCTGCAAAGGAGATATACAGGACCCTGTGGGAGGACATGGCAGGTCTGAAACTGATCGGGAAGTTCAGCAAATATTTCCAGTACTCTGAATCATCCATCCACAACAGCATTTCCACAAATTATCTAGTGTAGTAGGAGATCTCTGTGAATTTCTGACGATGGTAAGGAAAAATGGTTTCAATTATTACATTAGAAGTCTGTTTTCTGTTCTTACAAAAAAAAAAAAATCAGAAGACACCATGTGAATTCGGAGGAATCACTTGCCTGAGAGTAGCTCATTAGGTAATGAGATGTCAAAGAATCTTACCTGTATCATAACTTTTATGATAACTTTAAGCATAAAAGTGCTTTGCCCCTTTTTAAAAATTTTTAATAAGAAGTGAAAGAATTTGAAAGAGAACTGAAATATACCCTGAAAAGTTTAATCTACTACCCAAAGGAAAAAGATTACCAAAACTTATTGGCACCAGAAACAAACAACACACATACTGAGCTGAAGATACTGATATTTTTAATTGTAAATCCTGAGGGCTTTTGAGGTATCAGTGAGTTTTATTTTCCTGACCCAGAACCCTGCATTCAATATACTTTCTGAACTATACCCTATGTACGACAGAGACCCTTCTACCAACTAACATATTAGGAAGCACTTACAGTTGTGTTAATAACACCAAATGCATCCTCCTTAGCCCAGGACTGAAATGCCTGCTCCTTCCTCTTGTTGGAAAAATCTTTCTGCTCTGCCTGTGCCCCAGAGGGTCAGAGCAATATTTGAGAGG
This sequence comes from Neomonachus schauinslandi, assembly GCF_002201575.2. Lineage (NCBI taxonomy): Eukaryota > Metazoa > Chordata > Mammalia > Carnivora > Phocidae > Neomonachus > Neomonachus schauinslandi. The sequence goes on along the minus strand of NC_058413.1, from coordinate 23,045,168 downwards.
CTCTGCAGATTCCTTCCTAGACAACTATCTGGAAATGGCTCTTAGAATGTGAGTGGAGAACACATCAGATCCTCCCAGGCATTCACGCTTTAGAAGGATTGTCCTAAGCCCCATACTTTAGAAAGTCTAAATTTTGTCAAAGTGACAAAACGTTGACTTAGGAAGTGAGGTGGTTGGAGAAAAGTAAGGGATTGAACAAAGGAGGTACTTAAACAGTTTGAAAACGCTGTAAGTCCTTTCCACCAAAGCACCACTAAGTCTGTGGGGCAAACAGAGTTAGTCCAGCACCTTTTCAGACCTCAGACCATCCTATGTTTTGTTGTGTTTGCTTTTGTCTTCAAATCTTTGTTTAATGACAGCTTGAAGGTAACTACCCCAGCACACATATGTTGGGGGGAAATGAGGGGCCATAGTGGCTATTGCTCAGAGCATCCTTAGGTAAGGAATGAAGAGAGTAGCTGCACCTGGGATGACACATATTTCTTGGAGTTCCCCTCTCTGTGCACACAGGTTGATGGGTATAGCAACTGACCATATATATGTGAAAATTTTCAGAACTAGTTTGAAGAATCTATCTTATAAATATGTTGAAAGAGCAAAAATATCATGAAGAGTCAGTTTATATCCACCCTCCACCCACCCCAGATGGGACCATTGCTGTAATTGCTTCTCTTGCAAAACGTTTTCTAAGTGCCAAGTTATGCAGGGAATGAAGCGTTACCTAGCAATATGGCCAACTTTCAATTATCCATGGCAATGGGAGACAGAGATAGTAGAGATAATTAAAATTCACAGACTGTCCCCAAACTTGAGTTTAATCATTTACATCGTTCTCCTCTTGCACTAAGCTTGTTGGAAGCACTACCTAGAGATGATGTCTTTTGATTTCGGCTTTCATCTTCTTTCATGTCGCTTGTTCTCCAAACAGGGAAAATAACAGAAAGCTTTATTTAATCTTTCTATCTTCAGGGCCTAATAACAAATTTGGATCATAGTGGATGTTAAAAAATATTGAACTGTTAGACTGGAATGAAATGGCTGCAGTTTAGTATTGTAGAGTGAAAGGATCCTCGTAATTCCTGAAGTGGGAGCTGGATATGGTCTTTCCTTATTTTTGCAGGTGAGATCAGCCAGGGTTTCATAGTATTCAAAGAATGCAAATAGCTTTCCTTCTCAAATCATTATACTTAAACTCATTCATTCAGTCATTCACAAATGTTAAGTGTTTACAATGTTCTGGTCTTTGTTTTGAGTATTGGACGTTCCCCAAAGAACAGGATAGTTAAGGTTCGTCCCTTCATGGAGCTTAGATTCTAGTTGGAGAAGCCAGATTAAAAGCAAATTAAAAAACATATATATTAGTGGAATGTGTTAGTGCTGTGAGGAAAATACAAGGAGACACAATACTGTGTAATTTGGGCTGGGAGAGGCACTAATATAGCATGATTGGAAATTCCTCTCTGTTGATATATGAGATAGACCCCACTATGCCAGAGAAAGAGCATTCCAGGTAAAAAGGATTTAAGCAGAGAAAGAATTTTGAATCTTGGAACAAATATCCAGTAGTATAAAATCTCAACTCTTACATCACTTCTTCAAATGGATCAGCTGGGAGCCAAGAAAGTTATCCTTCTTTCCTGATTCTCAAATAGGAAGCTTTAAAATGCTAATCCCTAGGTCTAAACAAGTGATTCTTCACTGTATTTAGGTCATAGATCCCATTTGTGTCTCTAACTGAATGTGTGGCACACATATATGCAAGGTGCATTCTTTTTAAAGTAATTCTGGACTTCAATGACAACAGGTCATTTAATCATTGGAAACTTAGAATATTTTATTCAGTCATTTATTGAATGCCACTTTTTATTAGGTACTGTTCTCAGGCACTGAGGTTAAACACAAAGACCTACTTCTCATGGAGCTTTGTCTACGGCATAATTTTTAGGTGGCTTTACAAATGCCTGTGACCTTATTTTCTGCTCTCACTTCTTTTCAGGCCAAACATTTTAGTGATTGCCCACTGCCAGGAGCCTGCTAATGTGAGAGATAAATATAGTGTTCTTCTAACTTTGAGCAGTTATCTTGCTATTTTATTGTCTTGCCAAGAAAGTTGTACCCATCTCTACAATTCTGGTATTCAAATTAAGGGAACTGAGTCATACCCCCTCCTTGAGATTGTTGAAGTAAGATAATGTATGCTTTTTGTCCCTCTGAGCAGAAACACGTTTATCATGGAGGCCACCAACTAGTGACTCTCCAGTGGTTTTCATGAAATTCTTTTCTTTTTTCTTCATTTGCCTATAGTCACATATCCTAGGACATATGAGAGTTGAGGCTTCACCAGAGCACAGAGAACAGTGATAAAATGATGCTTTTAACCCCAAGGAGTCTGAGTTGATGATCTGGAGGAAGTTCCTCCATTTCCACAGTAGGGGGCAGACCTGAAGCCTGGCTTTGAGAACCAGTTGGAAAAGTCCACAGCCCTGCCCTGTTTGTTCATAGGCAAAAGACAGAGGCCCACCGCTTTCACTGGTGGCAATTGGAGAGCTTCCTCAGGATGAATGTTATCTCTACTCCTTTGCAGACATGGAGTGGGCTGCAGAGGTCTTGATGAGGACTTACCCGGGATGAAATTCAGTTTTTATTGTCACTTCCCCGTGTATCCCATCCTGTTGAAGGTCTGTGGAGAAGAGACTGGTTAGCACCATCAGCACCTGGAGTTTTTATGATTGAACAGATCTAATTTTGAAGCTCAGGTACTATAGACATAAATTCTCAAAGTGATTGCTACTCATCAAGTCCAATTTATCTCATCATAAGTATCAGGCAAATATATGTTACATTATATTTATCCATTCATCAGTTGATTGTCACTAGGGTTGTTTTCACTTTGGGGCTATTGTGAATAATACTACTATGAACAAATTTTTGCGTGAAAATATGCTTCTATTTGTCTTGGGTATACATCTAGGAGTGGAGTTGCTCAGTCACATGGTAACCCTATGTTTAACCTTTGAAGAATCAAACTATTTTTCAGTTGGCTGTACCATTTCACAGTCCCATCAGCAATACATAAGGGTTTCAATTTTTTTATATCTTCGCCAACTTTTTATTGTTTTTTGATTATAGCTATCCTAGTGGATGTGAAGTGGCATCTTGTTGTTTTTACTTATATTTCCCTAGTGACTAATGGTGTTGAGCATCTTTCCATGTGCTTATTGGCCATTTGTGTATTCTTGGGAGAAATGTATATTCAAATTTTTTGTCCGCTTTTTGAGTTTTTTTTTTTTTCATTTTGGAGCTTTTTATATGTTCTGGGTACAAGACTCTTATCAGATACATGATTTGCAAGTTTTAACTCCCATTTGGTGGATTGTCCTTTCATTTTCTTGATAGTGACCTTTGAGGCAAAAAGATTTTTAAATTTGATGAAGTCCAACTTGCCTGTTTTTTTTGCTTGGTTGGCTTGTGCTTTAGGTGCAATATCTAAGAACCCATTGCCTAATTCTTGGTCATGAACATTTACCATGAACATTTACATGTATTTTGTTCTAAGAGTTTTAAAGTTTTATCTTTTACATTTAGGTTTTTGATTGACTTTGAGTTGATTTTGGTTATCTTGGGAAGATGTCCAACTTAATTTGCCTGTGGATATCCAGTTATCCCAACATCATTTGTTGAAAAGACTATTCTCTCCTCATCAAATTGTCTTGGAGCCCTTGTCAAAAATCATTTAACTATGCATATATGGTTTTATTTCTGAAATCTCAAATCTATTCCATTGATTTATATGTCAGTTCTTACGCCAGTACCCTAGTTTTGATTATGAAAAATGAACATTGAATTATGACCAATTGGTTGGTACAATAGCCCAAACAAATGGAACAGCAAGAAAAGTATTAAGCAAATGAATGGCTATTCAGAATATTCAAAAGTATTTTTTCTTGAGCAATTAAAATGAATTGTTGGCTGAGAGTCAGAAAAGAGAAAGTTATGAGAATGTGTTTGAAGTCTAATTCTACTTACAATTTTATTTTATTATAAAGTTTCACCTTTTGATGTCTAAACTGTAATGTGCTTCAAAAACAGACATGTCAAATGTCAAGGTTATTCATGGACCCTTAACTTACTCATGGGTTATAGGTTCAGCATCTTAGTCACAATCCAGTGGGCAAACACAGAGATACTTTCACCACTGGAATTAATCAGTGATAATGAGTTGTATTCCATTTCCACATCCCACAAATCAAACTAAAATGATGATGAAGAAACACTAATTTTTTTACGGTAGTGTTCTGTTGGGGAAGATGTGGCAGGGGATGGCAGGAAGCAGCCACATCTGAATTTTTATGCATGTTCTCTTCACTTTTTTTTTTTTTTTGTGACTGTTGAAATAGAGCATGATAATTAAGTTCATGGGAGCTGGCTAAGATTGGGCAGCCAATTCACAGGTGTGGGAAACATCTGAGTCAACCCCTTCCAGTGGTGAGGGTGCCAAAGTGAACACCTGGCTGCACATAGGAGTTGCTTTGTCTGCCAAAATCGTTGTTGTAATGATCAGCAGAATGAACAGCAATCCAAAGACTGAGCACAACTGAACACAGGATGAAAAGAGGACCCTGAGGATAAGAAATCCAAGGTTGGGAGCTAAAGGTTGGAGCAAATGCTGTTTAAATGCAGCAAACAAAACAACTTTTTTGATTATTGTTGTCAAGGATTTTGGGCATTGGAGAATCATTAATACTTCATTAAAAAAAAACATTCCAAATTCTTGTGATAATACAGTGCTTTGTTTATAATATTATAGTAGCAAGAAATTTTAAAGATCATTTAGGTTAAATGGATTGTCTGATATTTGAATATCCCTATAGCTAGGAACTGAGCTATGCATGGGTGCATGGAGGTGAATGTATAGTGTTCACTTTCAGAGAATTCATAATGCAGATAAACTGTTGATATAGCCCATTTTGATAAGTTACAGTAATAAATGTATTACAGTTCTATACACATTCTGTTATAAGGGACAAATATAGGAAGCAAAGAATGCCAAGCAGGGCTTTGCAAAGGAGAATATCAATTGTGAAGGACAGAGTATTTAGGTAGAAGGTAGGGGAGGCATACAGTAATATAGTATGTTCAGGCAACTATATGAAGATATTCCATTTGTGGGCCTATGACCTATGTTTTTTAAGTCCTGTCTCTCTTTTGGCAGTTCTTTCTACATCAACTGAATAGGGCCAACTTTCTAGAATTTCCACTATGTAGCCATATTTAGATCACTCCCTAGGATTATAGCGCTTCAGATTATAGAATTACACTTGGTGAGTATGGTGGATTATATTATCTAATAAAAATTCTTCCTTTCCTCTCTGCCCTTGCTTCACTTAAAGTGGAATATTCATCTCCATTCCATTTATATTGACCTACACTGACCAATGGAATTTAGAAGGAAAGGATAGGATGCCAGTTTTGAGTCGTGTCCTTAAAGAGGCAGGTTGCCACTCATCTCTCTCAAGCTCCTCTGATCCATTATGAGATCAAAAATCTGCCAAATCACGAGCATGAAATAAAATGTTGTAAGCCAGTGAGATTCTATGGTTGTTTTTATACAATTAGTACTGCAGCAAAAGCTAATAAAGCAACTGTGTTCATTGTTAAAAGCTATTGCAAACTAGTTATTGTTGCTTCAGGTGAGGAATATGAATTTCAGTTTTTGAAGCAACCTAATACTATAAAGATTACAGGATTAAAAACCAAATACAGTGAAAACATCTAATGTTTCATCTATTGAAATCCACTGATCTGTTTCAAAATATCAGTTTATGGGGCTCCTGTTGGCCATATGCCTTTATGTTTCATATTAAACACCATGTAATAGATGCTGGTGATTGGGCTCTAAAACATTTATATGCATCAGTTAGTTAATAAACCTCTATAGAATGAATCATTAATTTCTTCAAAATAGATGGTTCTTATATTTTACTTAACAGGGTGGACTTTTTCCTGGTTTGCAGGTTTTATCTCTCATTAGTTAATTTTTTTTTTCAAGGAAAAAAAAAAAAGCAAAGCAGCATTCTGTCTCTTTTTCCTCTTCCTAAAGCAGAGGAAATTTGAGTTAAACATTTTTCTCTGGCAGTGAGTATATATAGTGTAAAGATTGAGTTACCTTTGGCTTAGATCCTTGCCCTGAGGGTTATAACAAATCTAGATTTTGTGGTCATTTGAGAGAAGGCTCTGCCTGGCCAGATTAGCATGAGGGCTGTGGGCTGGAGATGATTTTGTTAACTGTTTTTAGAACCAATTAATCATGTGAAGTTGGTAGATCTGTGTCTCACCAGTGTACTGAGTGTATTCATATGCCCTGACCTTATATTAATGATGTGGTTGGATTTGGGCAGATTTGGAGATTCTGTGGGTTTTGTTCCAGACCACTACAATAAAGCGACTCAAATGAATTTTTTTGTTTCTCAGGGCATATAAAAGTTATGTTTACACTATACTATAGCCTCTTTAGTGTGCAATGGCATTATGTCTAAGAAACATATATACCTTAATTAAAAAATACTTTATTGCTAAAAAATGCTAATCATCTGAGCTCTTAGTGAGTTACAGTCTTTTTGCTGGTAGAGGGTCTTCCCTCAATGTTGATGGCTGCTGACTGATCAGGTTGGTGGTTGCTGAAGGTTCGGGTGGCTGTGGCATTTTTTAAAATTAGACAGTAATGAGGTTTGCCATGTTGATTAGCTCTTTTTTTCACAAATGATTTCTCTGGAGCATGCAAGACTCTTTGCTAGCATTTTATCCACAGAACTTTCAAAATTGGAGTCAGTCCTCTCAAACCCTGCTGTTACCTTATCAAATAACTTTATATTTTGTTGTCATTTTACCAGTCTTCACAGCACCTTCACCAGGAGTAGTTTCCATCTCAGGAAGCCGCTTTGCTCATCTATAAGAAACAACTCCTCCTCTATTTAAGTTTTATCATGGGATTAAAGGAATTTAGTCACATCTTCAGGATCCACTTCTAATTCCAATTCTCTTGCCATTTCCAGCACATCTGCAGTGACTTCTTCCTCTGAAGTCTTGAACCCTTCAAAGTCATCTATGAGGGCAGGAATCACTTTCTTCCAAACTCCTGTTCATGTTGGTATTTGGATCTCTTTCCACGAATCCACAAATGTTCTTAATGGCATCTAGCATGTTTCTCAGACGGTTTTTAATTTACTTTGCCCAGATCTGTCACCACTATCTATAGCAGCTGTAGCCTTACAAAATGTATTTGTTTAAAGATTTATTTATTTATTTAAGAGAGAGGAAGCAGGGGGAGGGGCAGAGGGAGAGAAACAGACTCCCTGCTGAGCATGGAGCATGACTCGGGGCTTGATCTCACAACCCCGAGATCATGACCTGAGCTGAAATCAAGAGTCCAACACTTAACTGACTGAGGCACCCAGGTGCCTCTCAAAATGTGTTTCTTTCTTTTTCTCTTTTTTGTTATATGCAACTAATGAATTGTTGAACACCACAGCAAAAACTATTGATGTATTATATGTTGGCTAATTGACCATAAAAAAAGATATGTATTTCCATATTCCTAAATAAAATTCCCACACTGCTAAAAAAAATCAAAATGTATTAAGTAATAAGACTTGAAGGTTGAAATTACTCCTTGATCCATGGGCTGCAGAATGGAAGTTGTGTTAGCAATCATGAAAACTACATTAATCTCTTTGTCCATCTCCATCAGAGCTCTTGGGTGACCAGGCGCATTGTCAATGAGTCGTATTTTGAAAGTAATCTTTTTTTTTCTGTGCAAGAAGTCTCAACAGTGGGCCTAAAATATTAAATAAACCATGTTATAAACAGATGTGCTGCTATCCAGACTTTGTTGTTGTTCCATTTATAGAGCATAGGCAGAGTGGATTTACCATAATTCTTAAGGTCCCTAAGATTTTCAGAATGGTCAGTGAGCATTGGCTTCAATGCTTGTCACCAGCCCTGAACAAGACAACCTATTTTTTGAAGCTTTGAAGTCAAGCATTTACTTCTCCTCTCTAGCTATGAAAATCCAAATGACACCTTCTCTCAATATAAGACTGTTTTGCCTACTTTGAAAATTGTTTAGTGTAGCCACCTTTGTTAATTATCTTTGCTAGATCTTCTGGAAAACTTGCTGCTTTACCTTACACTTTTATGTTATGGAGAAAGCTGCTTAAACCTCATGAACCATTTTCTGCTAGTGTCAAACTTTTCTTCTGCAGCTTCCTTACCTCTCCCAGCCTTCACAGAATTGAAGAGTTAGGGCCTTGCTCTGGATGAGGCTTTGGCTTAAGGGGATGTTATAGCTGGTTTGATCTTCTATCCAGACGACTGAAAGTTTCCCCATATCAGTGATAAGGCTGTTTCACTTTCTTATTGTTCATGTGTTTACTGGAGTAGCACTTTTAATTTCCTTCAAGAATTTTTCCTTTGCATTACAGCTTGGCTAGCTGTTTGGTACAAGAGGCCTCATTTTGGCCTCTTTTGGCTTTTGACATGCTGCCTTCTGTAAGGTTAATCATTTCTAGCTTTTGATTTAAAGTGAGAGATTGGCAACACTTCCTTTCATCTGAACACCTAGAAGCCACTGTAGAGTTATTAATTGGCCTAATTTTCAATATTGTGTCTCAGGGAATAAGGAGGCCTGAGGAGAGGGTGGGAGATGGAAATGATTGGTTGTTAGAGCAGTGAGAACATGTACAACATGTATTGACTAAGTTTGCTGTCTTGTATGGGCATTTTGTGGTGCCCCAAAGCAACTACAATAGTAACATCAAAGACCACTGATCAAGGTCACTGGAACAAATATAATAATAATGAAAAAGTTTGAAGTATTGTGATAATTACCAAAATGGGACACACAGATACAAAGTGAGCAAATACTGTTAAAAAATGGTACCAATAGATTTGCTTGATGCAGGGTTACCAGAAACCTTCAGTCTGTAAAAAACACAGCATTTGCAGAGCACATTAAGGGGAAGTGCAATGAAACAAGGTATGCCTGTACCTGGGCTATCAAGATCATTGGTAGCAGGTTCTGTTTTTTGCTTTTATTTTTCTCTCTCTTTTTTTAGATTCTCTGAAAGAGTGTTCTACACATATCAAGTTTGTTGGAAGTATGGCTTGGGCTTCTCCTCATCCTTCTGTTTTGTAGTGTTATTAGATAAGAATATATTATAAAATAGTGAGTCTAATGGGGCAAAATGTGAGCTTGATTACTGGCTATACTGGATTGGGTGGAAGGGGGCGCATTTGTTTTTCTTACTTCAAATCTAAACCCTGGGATATATAACTTTGTCTGTTGACTTAGTCAGTGGTAGGGAGGAACACTGGAAGAGCTAGAACATAGACCATGCCTAAGATGCCTAGCGTGCCCAGGTGGAGACAGGTTTGGGGGGGCCAGAGGCAACAGGCTGGATTGTACATTAAGACTGAATCTGTCAGGACCCCAGCCACTAGGAATATGGAGCGTTTAGATTAGCGTTCTTCCCATGAGGAAATGCCAGAAAAGGGAGAATAAATAGAAGAACCAAGATTTTTTACCCAGTGTTATCACACTGTAGGTGATAAGAGGAAATATCCTGAAATTTTCAGGGAAATGGCTGTGTTGACTCTTTCTATTTACATATAGATAAGCCCTGGCATAAAACTGAATGCAGACAGGGGCGCCTGGGTGGCTCAGATGGTTAAGCGTCTGCCTTCGGCTCAGGTCATGATCCCAGGGTCCTGGGATCGAGTCCCACATCGGGCTCCCGGCTCAGCGGGGAGCCTGCTTCTCCCTCTGACCCTCTCCCCTCTCATGCTGTTTCTCTCTCACTCGCTCTCTAAAAAATAAATAAAATCTTTTAAAAAAAAAAAACAACTGAATGCAGACAAAAATAAGGATAAATCTGAGATTACATGACTTAAAGATATGCTGTCCTTATCTAAAAGTAAAATCCATAATGTTTGGTACTGAAATTTGGGATAGCTGTATTGATTTTTGAGCCATAAAAGGTAATACTTCTGCATAATTGGCATTCTTAAGTAGTATAAAATATATGTCTGTACAACTCTTTAGAAACCTTTGCCTAAATTAGTATTTCCTGGCTATTTGTTCAGAGTAAACCTCAGAAAACATACCTTCACATTTGAGTACAATTTTTTTTTTTTTTTGTCACCACCATTACTGAAGTTGGAAGTAGAAAACGAAGGAGTTGCATCACTATACTATATTACATTGTGCCTCTAATAATTCTCATTTTTGATAGAAATACATTTTTAGGTTTGAGATACAACTCAGGGCAAACATACTCAAAGGTAGTTGCCGTTTATTTTTATATTTAGTGGGAATCACATATCTGAGAATTGTTATCAGCTATGGATCTTTTCCCTAGAAAAATACACATTACATACATATGGAAAATTCAACATATGTTTTTATAGCGTTTATGGATAATCCAGGAGCTCACTCCCATTCATCAGTTTTTGAGTCCCTAATTGGAGACACATCATCACTCAATGAGTTATGTGAGTGGTTAGTGCAGTGGAAAGAAATAATCATTTTTCTGAGTTTCTTAATCATCTTAATCATCTGAAAGAGAGCATTTACTTATCTCTGCCTTCTTCTATATCATATATTTTGGAAACCAGAAAGAGTTATGACCTGGAATAAATATATTGTAATAATTGTATAGATTTAAGCGTGAGGTAGTGCTGTCCAAAGGTTCAAATGTAGTGCTTTGTACTGTTTGATATCCTGAACTACACTGTGGGCTTTTAGGGTTATTGCAATAATGAAGGACTATTTGGCTGAAGATTTGCTTGTTTCTTTTTTTTTTTTTTTTTTTTTTTAAAGATTTTACTTTTTTATTTGAGAGAGAATGAGATAGAGAGAGAGCATGAGAGGGGGGAGGGTCAGAAGGAGAAGCAGACTCCCTGCTGAGCAGGGAGCCCGATGTGGGACTCGATCCCGGGACTCCAGGATCATGACCTGAGCCGAAGGCAGTCGCTCAACCAACTGAGCCACCCAGGTGCCCCGATTTGCTTGTTTCTTATGTGACTTTCAGTGAAACCCAATACAAGAAAAGATTCCCAATTATCATATAATAAAAGCTACATCACATATATCATTATAATGTATTATTAACATATTATATATAATACATATGTATGATATATATTTGTGTGGGCATATATATAAATATAAGAAAAAATTATATGTGCATGTATGTATGTGTGCACATACATACATGCACATATAATTTTTTCTTATATTTATATATGTGTGTGTGTATATATATATATATATATATATATATATACACACACACACAGACACACACATACATACATATATAATGTATATGGAGAGAGGGAGAGGGAGAGAGAAGAAGCATGTGTTTAAAATCTTCCTATACAGCTTTCTAAAAAGGGAGGCAAACACACCATTACCTAGTCCAAGAGATTGAGGAATTTTTTTATATATCCTTCTCTATGGCAGCGAGGAAGTACTTTATTGGCAGTTCTTCTCAAAAGCATATCAAAACATTAAATGCATATAAAATGACATGCAGCAAGCCAATTTCATATATTGCGTCTACTTCTCCACAGCTGAGCTCCCAGCCTCTCTCATTTACATCATTCCAAACAAAGCCTTCCTGGCCTTAATCTTCTGGAAAGGGCTGCAAGAAGGTCTGACTGTAATGAGACTGAGCCATATGTAGGAGTCTTTTCTCTTACAGCTCATTCCACACACCGTCAGTGGGCTTTGTCTGGTGCATATGGTTGAGGGGGAAGTTAGTTCAAGAAGTTGAACTGAAAGCTGAATTCCCCCTTGCAGTAATGAAGGCAGTTACCTTCTTGATTTCTATTTGGGGGCATTTTCTTAACAGGAAGAAAAACCCCTGAAGTTGTCTTTGTCCTTTTTTGCTAAAAAACGTTACTAACAATTATATTTGGTTTTTTTTTTTAAAGATTTTTATTATTTATTTATTTGACAGAGAGAGAGAGACAGCGAGAGCAGGAACACAAGCAGGGGGAGTGGGAGAGGGAGAAGCAGGCTTCCCGCTGAGCAGGGAGCTGGATGCGGGGCTTGATCCCAGGACCCTGAGATCATGACCTGAGCCGAAGGCAGACGCCTAACAACTGAGCCACCCAGGCGCCCCTATATTTGCTTTTATCCTTTATTTTGTTGAATCAAGCTGGTCCAAAAATGAAACCAGTGTTGATTTGAGGAGTAAGCTCTTCATTGGCTTCTGAATCCAATTGTCCATACTTCACTGCCTTCCTTTAACATGGTATCCCCATTGTGGAGGAACTACTTGAAGTCCCCTTCTCTCCCTGTTCTGTATCAAAGTCCAGGCCAGATCCTGACAACATTTGTGGATGAGGAGGTACATTTCCATAGTGGATTCAAGTAGATTTATTGAGGTCCACTTATGTGCTAGCTACTGTATAAGGCGTTTAAATTATGCTTTCTTATTTAATCTTTAAGATATCCCTACAGAGTAAGTAGGCTAACAGTAGTTTATAGATGAGAAAACTGAAGTTCAGAAGGGCAAAGCAATTTTTCCAAGATTACACAAATAATAAGTAGCAGAGTTGGAATTTAGACTTGGTTTTTCAGGTCTTTTACTTCCCAAAGACAATACTTAGAGGACTTAGAATTCAGGAAACAGCTCCAGTCCAGCTCTGACCTTGTAGCCTACTTCTATAATTTGAATTTCTGCCTCATTCCTGAGACAAAGCTACCACATTTCACTCTATTCCTGGTAAAGATTTTGCTTGAACATTTGTTTGAATAACATGCCCAGATTTTATAATGCCTGCCCTTGTTCACAGAATTTTTCTTCCACATGCCTTTACTGAAAGGTGTGCTATAGATCTCTTCCTGCTGGTATAGAGCTCTTAATAGTGTTTGGTCATAACCCTTCTATCACTAGGATACCAGATTATCTCTTGCTGGACAATCCCATTTTCAATAATTAACCTAGATTACTATTTACTGTCAGCCATAGCATTCTGTGGCATTCCAGAATTTCCAGCTACCTGACAGATACTTTGTTCATGTAGCCGGTGGAATAAACTATGGGGTAAGTAGGTGAATTTGTGAAAAAAAACAAAAAACAAAAACAAACAAAACAAAACAACGGCTATAACAAAACAACCTCACATACCCTTCACTGTTTGAGATTGAATATTAAGTTTAAATGTCTGGATTTTTCCTTATCAATATTTCTTCAACTTTTAAATCTTTCTCAGATTTCTTAAAAATTATCTATAACTGCAGAAGTGGTTTGTATGTTCTATATAAATCTAATATAAAATTTACTTTTGGAAAAAAATCTCAAGTTGTTATATTGTCCTTTCCTCTGGTAAGTTATTAACAATATTTGTTTTGTTTTGTTTTGAAAGGACCATACTTTCTTGGGTGAGTTTGAGTACAGAAATGGACTGATTTTACTAATGGTAGTGCTCAGTAAACAGTTATTAAATTAAATATTGTATACTCAAGATAGCCACTAGATTTTATCCAAATCAACCCATACCAGTCAGTACTGGCTGCTTGTTTCACAGGTTTGAAAGGAATTGAATGAACCCTCTTCAGGTTTATTGGGGAAAATGAGGATCATGATTGATTAGTGATGGATACCATGGAAGTGGAGGGGGAAGGGAAGGTAGTATCATATAACCTCGAATTTGCTCAGCACTATGCTTTACTTACCTTAGCAGACTTGTTCCCATTGCTTAGTCTGCAGTGTCTTCTCTCCTTTAGTGCATTGCCCTGATTATAGTTCTAGCCTCTCTGAATTTTCCTGTCGTATTCTTGTTAATTCATAAATGTCTACTGAGTCATTAGTCATAGCACCAACTTGACAATTCTGAGGTAACTTTTTTGTCTACACTGAGGAAAACCCAATTTTCATTATATGATATTCAGCTGTTGGACAAACCATTTAGTACTTGATAGGAACCAATAGAAATGGCAAGAACCAACACAGGTCACAGCAGAGATGCCATGCCCTTGATTTTTACTATACAAAACCATTCATACGCCTTGGGTAAGGCCCTTGCTGTTCCAACTGTAATCTATAGTTACAGCTTAATCTCCTCATTCATCTTTATGCATATCTTAAGTACTAAACAAATTAAATTTGCTGCTTCCAGAAGCTGCCTTTTTATTTACTTATTTTTAATCAGGATTTTTGTATGGGCTAGTTTCAAAGTTGGGTCCACACAAGGCCCTTTTTGTGGGACTAGGCCTATGTTAGGTCCATCTCACAATCAGGTAAATGGTGTTTCTACTGTAACCTCTATTGGTTCTTCACTGTCTTTGGACTTTAGAGTTGAATTTTGGGGGTTCTAATCATAGCTCTACTAATATATGAATGCATGAGAATTATTAACTTGTCTGAATCTCTATTAAATTATCTTTAAAATGGCTACAATATACTGCACAAAGCAATTTACACATTTAATACAGTCCCCCTCAAAATACCACCAGCATTTTTCAGAGCTAAAACAAACAATCCTAAAGTTTGTATGAAGCCACAAAAGACCCTGAATAGTCAAAGCAATTCTGAAAAAGAAAAAACTAGAGGCATCATGATTCTGGATTTCAAGCTCTATTACAAAGCTGTAGTCTTCAAGACAGTATGGTACTGGCACAAAAACAGGCACATAGATCAGTGGAACAGAATAGAGAGCCCAGAAATGGACCCTCAACTCTATGGTCAACTAATCTTCAACAAAATAGTAAAGAGTATTCAATGGAAAAACAATAGACACGTCAACAAATGGTGTTGGGAAAACTGGACAGCAACATGAAGAAGAATGAAACTGGACCACTTTCTTACACCATACACAAAAAGAAATTCAAAATGGATGAAAGACCTTAATGTGAGAGAGGAAACCATCAAAATCCTAGAGGAGAACACAGGCAGCAACATCTTTGACCTTGGCTGTAGCAACTTCTTAGTAGACATGTCGCCAGAGGCAAGGGAAACAAAAGCAAAAATGAACTATTAGGACTTCATCAGGATGAAAAGCTTCTGCACAGCAAAGAAAACAATGGGAGAAGATATTTGCAAATGACATATCTCATAAAGGGTTAATATCCAAAATCTACAAAGAACTTATCAAACTCAACACCCAAAAACCGGATAACCCAGGTAAGAAATGGGTTATGAATGAATAGAAGACATTCAGATGGCTAACAGACACATAAGAAGATGCTCAACATCACTCATCAACAGGGGAAAACAAAAGCATAATGAGATACCATCTCACAGCTGTCAGGATGGCTAAAATTAACAACATGAGAAACAACAGATGTTGGCGAGGATGTGGAGAAGGGAACCCTCTTGCATTGTTGGTGGGAATGCAAACTGGTGCAGCCACTGTGGAAAACAGTACGGAGGTTCCTCAGAAATTTAAAAATAGAACTACCCTATGATCCAGCAAATGCACTACTAAGTATTTACCCAAAGGATACAAAAATACAGATTCAGAGGGATACCTGCACCCTGATGTTTATAGCAGCATTATCAACAATAGCCAAAGTATGGAGAGAGCCCAAATGTCTATCGACTGATGAATAGATAAAGAAGAGTGGTATATATATACAATGGAATATTGTTCAGCCATCAAAAAGAATGAAATCTTGCTGTTTCCAATGACATGGATGGAGCTAGAGTGTACTATGCTAAGTGAAATGAATCAGTCAGAGAAAGACAAATACCATATGATCTCATTCATATGTGAAATTTAACAGAAAACAGATGAACATAGGGGGCGGGGGAAAGAATAAAAGGAGAGAGGGAAACAAGCCATAAGAGACTCTTAAGGATAGACAACAAACTGAGGGTTGGTAGAGGGAGATGGGTGAGGGATGGGCTAGGTGGGTGATGGGTATTAAGGAGAGCACTTGTTGTGATGGGGCGCCTGGGTGGCTCAGTTGGTTAAGGAGAGCACTTGTGATGAGCACTGGGTGCTGTATGTAAGTGATGAATCACTGAATTCTACTCCAGAAACCAATATTGCACTGCATGTTAACTACCTAAAATTTAAATTGAAAAAAAAAAATGGTTGGGGCGCCTGGGTGGCTCAGTCATTAAGCGTCTGCCTTCGGCTCAGGTCATGATCCCAGGGTCCTGGGATCGAGTCCCGCATCGGACTCCTCGCTCTGCGGGAAGCCTGCTTCTCCCTCTCCCACTCCCCCTGCTTGTGTTCCCTCTCTCGCTGTGTCTCTCTCTGTCAAATAAATAAATAAAATCTTAAAAAAAAAAGGAAAAAAGGAAAAAATGGCTACAATAACAATTACAACATAGATTTGTCATAATTGATAAGTGAGCTAAGGTAGGTTAATACACTTAGCACATAGCGTGCAGTCATTAATGATTTATAATGTAAGTGCAATTTTTATTAGTGAATTAATTCTGTGGGTGAGACTGAGATTTCTGAAATGCAGCTGATTATAAGACCAAAAGGTGGATAACTTCAGGTATAAGTGGTGAAATGTACTTTATACTATCAATTTATTTAATGTATTCAACTTTGGGGGTATTTTATGAATAAAACCAGTAAAACCAACTTCTGAGTCTTTATATAACTAATTCTCTTAAAGGCATTATTTTTCCTGCGTTATGTAACATTTCCTTATTGAGGTTCTTATATTACTTTCTAAGTCTCAACTCAGCATCCGACAAATACCGTTGCTTTGGTACTTCCTCTCTGCTGAGCACTGTCTACTAGGATCCCAATACGGGTCAACTCTATTCTTCATAACTTTATAAGAGAGATTTTATTATATCAACATTACAGATAAGGGAACTAAGTTTCAGAGTTGTTAAAGTTACTGGTACAGTTAGAAAAGAATTTCAGATTGATTTAGTTATGGTTCAAAACCTTACATTCACTGCACTACCCAAAGTTAAGCAAGAGGGTTTCCAGCTCTGCCAGGTAGTCACTCATTAATAAAACTAGTTACAGGTATGATCATTATGAGAAAATCATTGTGAAGCATGGCAAGTTTATTTAAAGTTTCATATATTGACCCTCCTATCACATTCTCATTAGCAATAATTAGCATCATTATGATTGATATGAGTCCATCAAAACACACTGTAGGAGTTTAGCTCATTTATTTGAGGCCAGGTTGTGGCTGCACAAGCAAGTGAGTGGACTGAGCCCAAAATAAGTCTTTTGTTTTCATAACTATCCAATTAACTTAAAATAGACCTAAAACAGGTAACCTCTCCCTACAACAAACTAACAACATGAACAAAGGGACATTATACCCTTAACATTAACTGTTAAGTATTAAATTACTATAATGTTTTGGGAAACCAATTGTAGTGTTTGGATTGGTATATTCCCCATTTCATAGGAAGAAGCTAATGTAATATATAAACATTGTAAATCAAGGTTTTAATTAAGTTAAATATATGTATGTATATGTATATATATTTTTAGAAGTTAAATATATGTTATATATGTGTAGATATGTATACACATCCATACATATTCACACTCACTTTCTGTCTTTAATGCTTCTCAGTTTTTTTGGTGAAGCAACAGCCTCACTGAATTATCTCCCAACTCATGCTTCAGAGAATTAATCCATGATTGGCGAACAACAATCATAATTACTCAAATGGCTTTGAACAACCAATGCATTGGAATTGGAAATTGACGAAGTCAAAAAGAGCTCTAATAATTGCAATTAGGAGGAAGGAATGGTATCAGCAGATGCTACACTAACAGAATTCAAGTTAGTCCAATTATTGGTGGCACATTACACCTGTAAGCAAATTATAGTGCTTGTTGCAAGAAATTTGGAAAATTGCTCACAGTGAATCTGTTATTCATTTGGCTTTTCTGGGATGAGCATCAGGCTGGTGAAGCTGACTCTGCAAGTATAAAAGATACTTTTTTGCCAGTTATAATCTCCCATAATTGAAATAGAATTAATAACTCATCTTAGCCAAGTGTTGGGTTATTTTGGTTGCTGTGAGGAGGAACTGCTTTGAAATTTAAAGCACTGTCTTAGTTTAACAAATTGTTGATGCCTATATATTGGGCATTTTCCCCCCTTTTAGTGTGTCTTAACACAGAAGATGAGTAAGATATATCACCTTCTTCCATATGCCCAAATTAAAAAAAATGAACCCCAAACTGCCAATTACGATTAATATCCTTAATCATGTTAGTAGAGACAGTATTATTTTACCTTGAGGGAAGGTATTAAAGATAAGTCTAAGTTAGACCTAATTAACGGTAGTAATAGTTAAAAATTCCTTAAATAATCCTTTTTAATCTTTCCAGCCCTGTAAAATAAATATTTTATTAATTTCACTTTAAAGATGACAAGATTGAAGCTTAGGGAAGTTGAGTGCTTTGCCCAACCTAAAAACTGAAAGAATGAATATTTAAGCATCAAGACTAGTGTTTGCTCTTAGTCATTACATTATACTGCTTTTTTGAGGAGAGTCTGACTGTGATAACCTATAAAAGCTGTTATGATACATACATTCAATAGACATTCATTTAATATCTTAGGTGTTTCAGGCATAAGAATAACAAAGAATACAATGGTTTAAAGACATGCCTGTTCTTTTAAGAGCACTTGTATGAGAGATAACATGTGTATGCGAGATAACATGTGCCCAAATATAACAATAGTCATGAATGCCAAGATACAGAAAAAGTATGATAAGAGGTCAGATGTGAGAGCTAATATTGCTATGCATAAGTACAGATAAAGGCTATAACAGAAATGGGCAAACCCAGATACAGTGTGTAGTGAAGTACCTGTGTTTGGAGTTTCGCTTTTGTTTTTTAGTAATGTGTCTTTCATTGATAAAATTGTTCTGACAGGGGCGCCGGGGTGGTTCAGTCGGTTAAGCGTCTGTCTTCGGCTCAGGTCATGATTTTGGGGTCCTGGGACAGAGCCCCACATCGGACTCACTGCTCAGTAGGGAGTCTGCTTCTCCCTCTCCCCCCTCTGATCCCTCTCGCTTTCGCTCTCTCTCAAATAAATAAAATCTTTTTTTTTTTAAAGATTTTATTTATTTATTTTAGAGACAGAGCACAAGAGGGGGGAGCGGGAGAGGGAGAAGCAGACTCCCCGCCGAGCAGGGAGCCCGATGCGGGACTCGATCCCGGGACTCCAGGATCATGACCTGAGCCGAAGGCAGTCGCTTAACCAACTGAGCCACCCAGGCGCCCCAAATAAATAAAATCTTAAAAAAAAATAAAATTGTTCTGACATTTTGTAGTTATTGTTTAATAGAGCACTTGGTTTTCTGCTCAGGTTGTTGCCACCTGATTGCTACTCTAATTACCAATTGTATTGATTACATTTGTCAAAGGCAACCTAACTCTGAATGTCTTTTCTTTAACAAGTGGTGGATGAATACTTGTATAGCACTTACCGAGGTTCAGTAAATTCCGCACTTTGCTTTTATTTCTTTTTAAAATGTAGCCACAGTAGAAATGTTCACTGTATGGTTAAACAAAGTCTATCAGGAATTGTCCCCCATGAATTGAAATATACTCATAGTCTCAGAATTCTCTTAAATAGAATTGTTGATTTGTGTGTTTTGAGACCTGTATTGGTTGATTAGAATCAGGCCATTTCAAAGTTGGTGTCAAGATTTTGTCCCATAGTAGGAGTTGGATTCCATATAGTGTAATTGAAAGACTACTAGGAAGAAATTTCTTTCTTTTTCAAAATATATTTTATTTATTTATGAGAGAGAGAAAGCACGAGCAGGGAGAGGGGCAGAGGGACAAGCAGAATCCCGCTGAGCAGGGAGCCCAATGCAGGGCTCCATCCCAGGACCCTGGGATCAAGACCTGAGCCAAAGGCAGACGCTTAACTGACTGAGCCACCCAGGTGCCCCTAGGAAGACATTTCTACCCATAAAATACCCCAAGCTCTCACACTTGCTGAAATTCTTCAATAACATTCATCCATCTGGATTAAGCATTGCCCCTGACTGTTTCAATCTCTTTTAAAACGTGGGATTTTCTGAAGAGCCTCTCAATTGAGACTCACCTGATGCAGAGTCAGCAAATTCCTTAATGTTCTAATGAACATCGAGGGGCAGGAATAGAGAGATAAATACATAATATCTATATATAGATGATACATCATGTATATAATATAAGGCATGATTCCTGTTACCCTCTTAATCCTTTATATTCTATGGAACATTATGATTAGTAAATAATATTTGGCATCCATTAAATTCCATTAAAAATTCAACCGTATGTAATCTCAGTATAATGTGACATGTCAAGCAAAATGTAACTACAGTCATAAAAATAAGAATTAATTCCAGATGGGATAAAGATGGAATATGGCAATTTTAGAAGGAAGAGATGACATGGAATATTAAAGAGAGAAGGTGAAATTTGAATTTGGACTTTGAAAAATGACCACAATAGGAGCCAGAGTTTTCTGGGGATTCTTTGAAAGCTAATCAGATGAGAGACCAAACTGATAGTACTAGGATTCTATTGAATTGTTCTGAATCCCAATTCTAAGTCACATAATGCATAACCCATTAGTAATTAGTAACCCATTAGTAACTGCCGTGTGATTCTATATAACTAGTTTCTTCATTAGTACTTTTGCAACCTTGCAAAAGAATCAGTCTGAACCTGATTATCCTTGAACTTTCCCCCTTTCATCTATATTTTGTCAATGAAAATAATGGCATGAGTATCGGATAATATAAATACAGTTTGGATCTCACATTATGTCTGCCTCATCCAGTAGAGCAGATATTCACATAAGGAGAAAATATTCTAGATCAACTATAGAATTTTCTGCAGTAATGGAAATGTTCTGTAATTTGCACTATCCAGTATGGTAGCCACTAGCCAGATGTGGCTACTGAGCATTTGAAATCTGGCTAGTGTGAATGAGGAACTGAATTTTTAATTATATTTCATTTTAGTTAAATTTAGATAGCCACACATGGTGAATTGGACAGTGCAGTTCCAGGAGGAGCAAATAGGCCCAGAGGAAAAGATTCATGTGTATTCGGAAATCAGATAGTAATTTGTAAATGCTAGAGCATAGATGAATGTTATAGTGTATTTGAAGATGAAGCTGGATAATAGCCTAAGGTAAATTGGGAAAGATTTCCAATAGCAAGCCAAGTTGCAAGGTTGGCCAGGGACATTGAAGCCTGACTGACATGATGAAATCTCTTTTAGGACAATCTTGTTGGCATATGAGAGAATAATACAAGATAGGCAACAGGAAGTGGATATGGGATGAATGTTACAAAGAGACAAATGTAGGAGTGCCTGGGTGGCTCAGTCATTAAGTGTCTGCCTTCGGCTCAGGTCATGATCCCGGGGTCCTGGGATCGAGCCCCACATCGGGCTCCCTGCTCAGTGGGAAGCCTGCTTCTCCCTCTCCCACTCCCCCTGCTTGTGTTCCCGCTCTTGCTGTCTCTGTCTCTGTCAAATAAATAAATAAAATCTTAAAAAACAAACAAAAAAAACCCAAAGAGACAAATGTAATGAAATTATAAATTAGAATTGTGACTATAGAACATAGAATGAAATAGTTAAATTTAAAAAATACTATAAGTAGAATTGACATAATTTATGATGATTTGGGTGTGTATGTGTGTGTGTGTGTGTGTGTGTGTTGGTGAGTAGGGGAAAGAATATAATCATGAAGATAATTTGGAGATTACTAGCTTAGGTAATTAATAGATGATAATAATGTGGGGGCTAGAGGGAAATCCGGTCTGAGAGAGTATTCTATCAGTTAACTATTACAATAATGCTGTATGGCAATCAGCAGGCAACTCTGTGGCTTTAAACACACATTTGTCATTTCTCATAGGTTTACAGGTTGATTGGGTTTTGGCTGGGCATTTCTTAGAGATAAGGAATGATAATATTACTTAGGGATATTAGCTGGTTTTCAGAATTTTGCTTTGACTAATTAAGAATACTCTCAGCTTGGTTGACTGTCTCTGTGACACATATCTCAACCTCTAGCTGGCAAATCTGAACATACTCTGATGGCAAACCAAAGGGAGTACCAAGTACTTTTTAATCCTCTGTTTGTGGTAAGTTTGCTAGTGGCCTATTGGCCACAGTAACTCATGTAACCAAACGCAGAGTCCACATAAGAGGGTGGTACCACAAAGAACATGAAGAGAGAAAGACATGAAAACTTAGAGGCACAAATAGAATCACTTTACCAACATCTTCCCTCTGATTCATGTCTCTTCCACATGTAAATGCTCTGTATGCATATCCCATTTCCCTTTAATAATCTATATACTCATTGATTATTATATTAGACTGAGAGTCCAGGAACTCATGAGGTCCATATAGTTTAGTTTGTCATCATCCAGAGATCTATACATTAGAAAGACAAGTTATTCTCCTCCCCGCCCCCACCAAGTCTTTACACACTCATAACATAATCAGATAAGGACAGGATAACCGCAATAGTCCATTTCATTTAAAATGTAGGGTGGGATATGTACTCTGAGAAATAAACTGAGGGTTCTAGAGGGGAGGGGGATGGGGGGATGGGTCAGCCTGGTGATGGGTATTAAAGAGGGCATGTACTGAATGGAGCACTGGGTGTTATACACAAACAATGAATCATGGAATACTACATCAAAAACTAATGATGTAATGTATGGTGATTAACATAATATAATAAGAAAAAAACAACTAAAAAAAATAAAATGTAGGGTGGGGGACACATAGCAGTCACTGCTTCATAAAAATTATAGAATCCAGATGGAACGATATTACAAATTCCCACTACCTCAAGTGTGTCGGGGGGGTTGGTGTTTCTTGATTAGACCAAGATTTGCTCCTTGGGATTGGCTCTCTAGACTATTGTTCTCTATTGTTCTATGGGAGTAAACTCTCTTTTCCATTATTTTTCATAGCCATTAAGCTCTGCACATCGGGATGTCTTTCCAGGTCCATTACCTTCACTTTTTAACTTCTGAAAAGGTCAATGAAAAGTATACCCTTTCAGCTACTTTCTCAGCCTGATCTTGCACATAGAAAGGTAGATGTCCCAAAATCTTTTGAAAGGCCTTGAAATACATTTTGAAATACATAGATTCTTTTTAACTCTAGGCCAACGGCACTTTCACCAATATTGAAAAAGTATTGTGGGTTATCTAAAAAATAACAATAAATATTGTGGCTATCTAAAACATTTTTTTGATTCCATTTTATGCTTAAAGTGTCACACCAAGAATTTTTTATTGAGGCATGCCTGTCTCTCCAGACAGATTCAGTGATATTTTGTGTGTCACTGTCTGCAGTGGGATAATGCCTTTATGACTTTAAGAAATCCTTTTACTTAGTTAGGTGGGTCTCTCTTGATTTGATCTTTGCTCTTAGGTATTTTACTTTGAGAATTGTTTTCCCAGTTGAGAATTTGGAGATGAGAGACAATTTTATGCTCTCTCCTGAAAATACTGGTTCATCTATCTCATATACATATACAACTTAGAAAAGCCAACACACTTTCCACTTTGTGCCTGGAAACCCATGTTGCTCAATTCTGAAATTTTATTAGGTGCATTTTACATCTTCCAACTTAACTGCAAGTGACAGTTACACCAGTTGTTTTGCCACTATAAAACATTTTTTAGCAGCATTCTCAGTATTGTTCTCGTCTTTGTTCAATGCCCATTTGAGAAGCCAATGAAACATGTTACTGTTTTTTGTTATGGTACCATTTACTGTCCAATGCTTCATTACTTAGATCCTTAAATAGTGGTGATTTACGAATGTTCATGAATCTACAAATGATATTGGTATGGCTTGTCTGACCATTTCTTTTGGCCTCAGCTTGGGATGCATATGTGAGTGTTTCCTTGCTGTTGGCTGATGGTGTAAGATGACTGGGACGAGTATCCTTAATCCATGCCTTTCAGCCCGCAGAAAGTGGACCTGGTCATATTCCTAGGTGTCCAAGAATGGAAGTAGAAATATGCAAACACTTTTTTGGGACTCTGCTTGCATCAAGTTTGCCGTTGTCCCATTGGCCAGAGCAAATCACATGGCTTACTAAGTCCAAAATCCATATGAGAGAGTATTAACAAATGCATGGGTACCAGAAGATATGGAAATTGGGTATATCAGTGCAGTCAGTCTATCACAGAGAGCACAGAATGAGTTTGGTTTTGTGTAAGAGAGGAGGCAAAGACACCAAAGCTGTATCATTGAGGTTCTTTATTCTAGGCTGTAAAGTCTGTATCTGTACTGAGGGGAATGAGAAAATAGTGAAGCATTTTAAGCAGAGGATCAATATGATACGGTTTTTCCCCCTGACAAATCACTCTGCAGCACTGTATAGGGATTTATGAAGATTATGGCTCAGAAGCAAGGGGACCGGTTAGAAGAATATTGTCTTAATTCAGGTGATAAATCATAAGTGCCCAATAAATTAATAACAGTAGTAATAGAGGAAGTACTGCAGGGTATTTGACCAGGGGAGAGAGGAATTAAAATTTGAAATCAGTACTTTTCTCTTACTATTTCAAAGAAGTGAAAGAAAAAAAAATAATGATGCCACTAATCCGAAGATAAGATTGAAATTTTTTTCATTAAAAATGATCCCCAATTCCCTTCTTTTAATTTACAATTCTTATTTCAGACAGGTTTGGAATCTCCTCTAGATTCACAGTCTCAGTCTCAGGTAATTGACTATAAGACATTTGTTGATACCCTCGTTTGAAAAAGCTAACACAGCTTTCAGGAAAGGAAGCCTGTTGTGTTTTGAGTGTTATTCCAAACAAAAGTTCTTCTAAGCTTTGATTATTAATTTTTATCTTCCCCTATTAAATCAGACTTTAAGATATGGATTTGATTCAGTGGTGTGCTAGAGCTGGCTCACATTGACCTGAATCATCTTTGCTGTTGTTTCTGTGCTGTTTATATCAGACACAGAGTGAGATGCACATTTCTCTCTTGGCAGTTAGTGTTGCAGGTGTTGAAAAAGAAAATGGTCATCTGTCTCACTGAGGTTGAACTGACTAGCCTGGAGTGGTTTTATTATCCATGGTAAATGTCTTAGGGGATGTTTGTCAAATTGAAACATAATATTGCAAAGAAAAAGATACAGATGTAGGGATCCGAAGGGGTACGTGCACCCCGATGTTTATAGCAGCAATGTCCACAACAGCCAAACTATGGAAAGAGCCAAGATGTCCATCGACAGATGAATGGATAAAGAAGATGTGGTATATATATACAATGGAATATTATGCAGCCATCAAAAGGAATGAAATCTTGCCATTTGCAATGACGTGGATGGAACTAGAGGGTATTATGCTGAGTGAAATAAGTCAATCAGAGAAAGAAAAGTATCATATGACCTCACTGATATGAGGAATTCTTAATCTCAGGAAACAAACTGAGGGTTGCTGGAGTGGTGGGGGGTGGGAGGGATGGGATGGCTGGGTGATAGACATTGGGGAAGGTATGTGCTATGGTGAGCGCTGTGAATTGTGTAAGACTGTTGAATCACAGACCTGTACCTCTGAAACAAATAATACATTATATGTTAAAAAAAAAAAGAAGATAGCAGGAAGGGAAAAATGAAGGTGGGAAATTGGAGGGGGAGATGAACCATGAGAGACTATGGACTCTGAGAAACAAACTGAGGGTTCTAGAGGGGAGGAAGGTGGGGGAATGGGTTAGCCTGGAGGGATGGGTTGCATATAACTGGGTGTTATACGCAAACAATGAATCATGGAACACTACATCAAAAACTAATGATGTAATATTATGGTGATTAACATAACATAATAAAAAAAATGTTTAACCTAAAAAAAAAGAAAATAATATAATGAGATATTTATGAAATAGTTCAAGAAAGATGCACACACACATACGTAAATATGTTTCTTTGTTTTTGAGTAGACTCCATGCCCAGTGTGGAGCCCAATGCGGGGCTTGAGCTCACAACCCTGAGATCAAGACCTGAGCTGAGATCAAGAGTCAGATGCTTAACTGACTGAGCCACCCAGGTGCCCCTGGGTTTTTTTTTTTTTTTAATTAGGAATTTTATCTATTCTTTAACAAGTACAATAACTTGTGTGGTTGGGGGAGAAAGAAATTAAACTCTTTTGGACATGATTTTGAAAGCAAAGTAGTTCAAGGAAAAGGCAGCCTGACTGACTGTCAAATATTGAGTGGGGGCCATTTCAGAATTAATTCTAAAAAAGCAAATTTTAGAGGAAAGCAAAGATAACCTCTTTAAAAATATTATAAGGAGTAACTCATCATAGATAACTCCAGTACCTACCTTAGGTTGCCTATAGTAAAATGCTTTATAGGCCTGTTTGTAGAATTTTTGCAACAGACTTAGTTCAGATTGTTTCCCTGTATGTATTGTTTGAAATTATGAATTTAGATGCACGCTTTCAAGAAACACTTTTAAGAAAATCCCTATCCTAGAACATAACAGAGAATCTTTACCTTGGTATCTAATGAAATAATTGATATTCAAATAATAATTGACCAAGGTAAATCAACAGTAAAATTTAAAAATAAGTAAATTCATTGGGTAAATACATATCTACTATGATTCTCAGGCTGTTTATATTAAATGCCTTTTGCATCTAGTTTTATGTTTATTTTTCATTTTACATTCTGCTCACTCCTTTATAGTCTCCTCACCTGTAAATAAAATTTATAATGCTGTGCTGAATCTCCACGGATGAGGTTAAAGACATGAGACATATCCTTTAGTCTTTACAGTACAGGAATGGGGAGTGTAAGGCAAGGATTGCCTTTGATGCACACTGTCCATGGAGAGAGGAGCAAGGGGTGATGATTGTCTCCCTTGTTAAATGTTTCTCTGTTTCTCATGCATTTGCCTTTCCCTTGTTAATCACGAGCCTGGGTAAACTGAGTTTCTTCACTCTAGAAAGGAGCAACTTTCTTTGTGTTTTTTTTTTTTTTAATTTTTTTATTGTTATGTTAATCCCCATACATTACATCATTAGTTTTAGATGTAGTGTTCCATGATTCATTGTTTGTGCATAACACCCGGTGCTCCATGCAGAACATGCCCTCCTCAATACCCATCACCAGGCTAACCCATCCTCCCACCCCCCTCCCCTCTAGAACCCTCAGTTTGTTTTTCAGAGTCCATCGTCTCTCATGGTTCACCTACCCCTCCGATTTCCCCCCTTCATTCTTCCCCTCCTGCTATCTTCTTTTTTTTTTCTTAACCTATATTGCATTATTTGTTTCAGAGGTGCAGATCTGAGATTCAACAGTCTTGCACAATTCACAACGCTTACCAGAGCACATACCCTCCCCAGTGTCTATCACCCTGTCACCCCATCCCTCCCACCCCACCCCCCACTTCAGCAACCCTCAGTTTGTTTCCTGAGATTAACTTCCTTTGGTTTTATCTCAGGCTGGGGCAGGGCTTAGGAGCTTGACACCTGTGCCTCTTCCTAGGACACCAATCTAGAAGAGAAGTCTCTAGCCAGACTCATTGAAAAAGGATTCCATGAGACTCAGGTGGTCCCACAAGCTCTTGGTCATGTTACCACATTTAAAATTGTAGTTGGAAGAGAGAAAGGATAGTATCAGAGGAGGAGACATGGCAATAGACCCATCACTGAACGGTGGTATGATGGATTAAAAATGGCCACAATTCTTTCACCACTTCTAGAATCTAGACTGAAATCTGCTGAAAGTAGATCTAAAGAGTTCTTACCAAAAACAAACAAAACTATGTGAGGTGATAGGTATGTTAATTAACTTGATTGTGGAAATCATTTCACAATGTATACATCCTGTTGTATACTTTAAATATATACACTCTTTCCTGGATTATGCCTCATTGAACCAACCGGACGATAGAACTGGCCTGTGAACTCCTGTGATCTGGTTCCAGAGTCCATGCTTTTGGACTACCACACTGTTATTGCCTTTCAACCAAGCTGCCTGCAAATGTTAGAGGATTTGTCTTCCCATGGAATGCCTTTGAGAAGGCCTTGTGAAGACTTCTGAGCAGATAGAGGACACAGCCTTCTCATTATATTATAGTCATGCCGTGTATGAGAAAATTAGGGAGACATTTTTCATTAAATCTCTGGTGTGATTGCATTGCTATTTAAATTGCAATCTGAAAATGAAAGAGCATTTCTTTAGTCATTAAAATCACACCAAAAACTGATGTGGAAAGGAGGATTACTATGCAGTGGGTGGCAAGAGGGGGCTGATTTAGTAATGACATAATTTGTGTTTGCATGCTTAAGCTCTCTCTCTCAAGCATCTTGGAATATATTAGATGTGAGCCTGTTAATCAATTGCATTTGTAAAAAAAACAACAAAAAAAAAACAAAAAAAAACTTACACCACTTATTCTTCTCTACAAATAATTCATATCCTTGGTGCAATTGACATCCCATAGTGATCCCTAGTAGTGTGTGCATATTGTCAAATGTTAAGAAAGCTTTAAAAATAACTAAAATGTACCATGAAAGTAATTTAATAGAACTCATATTGTGATCCTAGGTTCTTGATTGACTTTTATCATCTTTGTTTGCTCAGTCACCACAGGGTGACGGCACGAAGAGCCTGCCATCACCATGAAATTAACAATGTTCAACCCTATTAAATGAAACTTAAAAAGTTATGGAGTCTGAATGTTACACTAATACCATTTTATAACTAAAACCTTGTAATTCATTTCCTTTGAAACTGTCTTATAAATAATCTCAAATTTGCATTTATTTAAGCAATCATTTGATATGAGGGTTTTTTTTCTTTCTTTTTTTTTTCTTTTTGGCTTCTAGACTACGAGATTAAGTCCAATAATTTTAAACTGAAATGTAAAAATCTAATTGTAGTCTTTCTGATTCTATAGTTTGGAACTTACTTTAGTTCAGGATTAGTGAATTTGTTTCATATTTTCATTAATTATGAGTGGGAAGAAAAAAGATAAACAATGTTTCCATGATTGAATTCTAGCCTCAGCTATGCATGGTTTTGTTGGAGAAAATATTTTCACAAAATCTCTTCTTGCTCCAAAATCATGTAACAATAATAT
Source organism: Neomonachus schauinslandi (assembly GCF_002201575.2). Taxonomy (NCBI): domain Eukaryota; kingdom Metazoa; phylum Chordata; class Mammalia; order Carnivora; family Phocidae; genus Neomonachus; species Neomonachus schauinslandi. The sequence goes on along the minus strand of NC_058413.1, from coordinate 23,016,058 downwards.
AAAGCTTTTGAAAATGAATAAGTGATCCAAGGAGAATAGTCTACCTTTGAATAGATAGAGATGTAAAAAACTAATAACAACAACCAACATTTATTAAGTACTTGCTGTGTGCCAGGTATGATTTAAATACTTTACATACACTTCTGATCCAATTGTTCAACAACCCACGCTAATGTTTATTAATATTGGAAATCCACTCTAGATCCCTTTACTCTTTGGATTCTACTTCTACTTACCATCCTGAAGGAAGAGAACGGGTTATCTGTAATGGCCCCCATAGTCTAAATTTGATCCATAAGCACTGAGAAGGGAAAAAAAATCTGTCATTCTGTTTCCTAGATTTGCAGAGAACTATAGGCAGGAGAGGAGACTGGGTTGTTAGGGAAAACCCTAACCTATAGCATGTCACTGTTCTTATGCATGGATGCTGGATTTAAAAGTATCGTGTGTTTCTCCATTCCTTCTTTTGGCTTTATTCAGTAACTTTTTAAAAGAAAAATACAGCCATAAAAATGGTAATAGCTCATAATGTGATTATAGTAGTGAGAAATTAGAAATGACTTTTATTTTTTTATTTTATTTTATTTTATTTTTTAAAGATTTTATTTATTTGTTTGACAGTGAGAGAGACAGCAAGAGAGGGAACACAAGTAGGGGGTGAGGGAGAGGGAGAAGCAGGCTTCCCACCCAGCAGGGAGCCTGATGTGGGGCTCGATCCCAGGACCCTGGGATCATGACCTGAGCCGAAGGCAGACGCTTAACGACTGAGCCACCCAGGTGCCCCTAGAAATGACTTTTAAATGGAGAAATTATTACATATGTTTAAAATTAAAGAAATATTACTTAGATATGAAGACTGCTTATAGTGCCCAAACCATATTTACTATAAATATTAAGGGGGAAAGCTGAAATGTAAACTCAGTATGAATACTGAACTATATAAAATTACTTTTGTAACTACACAAGTTGAAAAATTAGAATTTTTTTTAAGATAATGGAACTTTGGATAAATTTATTTCTTTGAGAATTTACTTACAAATATGAAAGTAAAAATCTGACGGAAGAATTACTTCAAAAATTAGCAATAACATCTTGTGCCTGAATTTTCTCTCTTCTGTGTCTACTAAAAATAAAGCAAATGGTTTCTAACCAGAATGTATTTTTGAGTGTACAAATACACAATTACTCATTTAAATCTAAAGTTTTATTTTTAATGTGTCACTTGCTGTAGTACATCAATCAAAGAAAGCATCCTTTGGGTTTCCAAGGTGGTTAGCACTGTGTGGAACACGTCTATTTCCTTAGAATAATTTTAGCTTAAATTGGAACTTGCACTGCTCAGGGTTCAATATTAATCCAGAGCACAGAATTCGTTGCTTCCTAGTAAAAGTTTCTGTCCGTTCACAATTGCCCCAAGATACAGTAGGTGATTTCCCTAGTCAGTTTAGAACTTCCTGTCTTGGTTAGTTGTAGCACTGTGTGTTGTTCAATACCTCTATATAATACCACCTTAAAAGTTTTATGAGAAAATGTGGTATTCCTCTAGGAAAACAAAGTAGAACAAGTATCAATATCTGGCACAACTATGAGGCAAAGAAATATTTAAAAAAAAATCAGAAAAAGAAAATCGCTTAAATCTGTTATTCAGACATTACCTTAGGGAGTGCCTCAGTTGAGACAGTAAGTAGCCTGTGTCTCCAGCGTCTCCATCCCCTGCAATTATAGCACATTTAGAAATCAGCAGAAACCTTGAAGTGTCAGAGATACACTGTGCCCTCTACATCTGCAGTTACAGAGATGGTGCCAGGGTGTTTGAGACTTCAGCAAACTTACCCTCATTCCACAAGGTGGGGTTGTTTCTGTGTGAAATAAAAGAGCAAGAGGCTCAACCTGAGATAGGTTCTTACCCTATTTCTAGAACAAAAGATCTATTTTGTCATTAAAGAAGAAGAAAGGACAGAATTTTGTGAATGTATAAGATGGAAGTTCTTGGTGCACTTTATTTTATTTTTTTTAATTCTAAGCAATGCTTTATCCAGATTTGAAATTGAGATGATTCTGTTCCTGACCCAATAATTAAATAACATGAATAATATTTGTTAATTCAACAAATAGTTATTGATTTTTTCCTATATGCCAGGCAGTGTTTCATGGCTTGAATATAGGGAACTGAACAAATAAGTAAAATGCAATCACAACAAAAGTCTTCTTTTTTTTTTTAAAGATTTATTTATTTATTTATTTGAGAGAGCGAGAATGAGAGAGAGAGAGAGAGTACATGAGAGGGGGGAGGGTCAGAGGGAGAAGCAGGCTCCCCGCTCAGCAGGGAGCCCGATGCAGGACTCGATCCTGGGACTCTAGGATCATGACCTGAGCCGAAGGCAGTCGCCTAACCAACTGAGCCACCCAGGCACCCCACAACAAAAGTCTTCTTGGAGCTTATATTCTCTTAGGGCTGTGGAGGGCCCTCTGAGTTGAAGATGGAACACACAAAACACATAACCCAATCAGATAGCATATTAGATGATAATATGTTCTAGGGAGAAAGTAAAAAGAATGGAGGATGCCCAGGGCTGGGGGTAGAGTATTGTTACAATTGAATGATTTGATCTCTGAATACTCCCCTGAAAAGGGGATACAGCTTGCTAATGGACTGGATGTGGGAGTAAGATAAATCATGATTCCCAGATCACAGAACTTATTATATTGTCATATTTTTTTTTCCAAGTCCATAAAAAGTGCTCCTAGAAGTTTAGCTTTTGGCCTTTATATCTGGTTTGGGATCAGTATAGGGTATCCAAGATAGCTTGTATGCACTCGAAGTCATGGATCTTTAGATCTAGTTGCATCTTTGCCACTATTTAGCTGAGTGACCTTGAGCAAGTTACTTTTCATGAAAATGATGGATTGAAATGGATGGCCATGGTGACAGCTACTACTAGGGCTGACGACACGGCTCCATGTTCCCCTGCATTTCCCATCCTCATTTGCTATCACTTGAGGCTCTCTGACTGGGTGATGGCCAATGGGATGTATTAAAAGGAGATTTTAATACATATAAATAATAACACTTCGTGATAGTGGAGCTTCATCATAGATTAATTAGCAGTTTTTCCATTTAAACACCTAAAATAATGGTGCTTCCTATGATCAGTGGTATCTTAAGACTCTGAAATGCAGGTAGTATTATCCCGAATATCTGATAGTCCTTAACTTATTCTCATAGGACATTTGGCTTTATGTTTTGCATAGATATGAGATTATTACAATATAAAGGTGGAAAACTATATTTCTAAAAGTGGAACTAGTTTCCTTTTCTTTATTGTGAAGATTTTCAAATGAAGAAAGGAAGAAAGCTCACGGTTATTGAATATTTTTGTCCAGTCCTGGGCTTGGTGTTTCCATTCTAAGTATCTAATTTAATTATCACAGTAATTTAGAAAGAGGAGAAAGCTGTGATTCTGTCCATTTTGCATGGACAATGAGATTGAAGGGGTTACGAATCTTGTTCAAAGTCATTCAGCACATATGCGGTATGGAGCAAAGACCTAACCTTGGTCCTTTGTCTCCAAGTCCTACGCCTTTTGCACGTCCCAGAAAAAAACAAAGGAGATTCATCGGGAAGACTTTTTAATCATAACTGACTGTTAAAGAGTACAGACTTGGGAGCCAAGCACTTCCATTTGTGTCTCAGCTCTTCGACCTGGTAGTTTTGTGACATTGAGCAAGTTCCTTAGCTAACCTGTGCTTTGCGTTTCTCATCCATAGAAGGGTGAAATATTAGTAGCTAGCTCATGGAGATGTTGTAAGGATTCAATGAATTCAATGAAAGAACAAACTGGTGGAATGAGCAACTGGTTCTCCCTGTTTCCTAGTCACTCAGACTTGTCCTTTCTCCTTATGTCTGGACCTGGACTGACAAAGATTCCCATGAGGAGTGATCTTGCTGCAAACTGGACAACATCTCTGAGAACTCAGTTCCATACTCAAAATGGCAGTATCAGCCTGTGTTCAGAAACTGATGGACATAGAGGGTTTCTGGTCCAGCTGTGACAGTAGCAGAGGAGATGATAAAAGAGACAGCAGGATGGAACGTCCACTTGATCTGTGGTTCATAGGCCAATAGTGGTGAGACTTTTCTGCACAACTGCCCTCTTATCTTCTTCTGTCTCACAGTGCTTTCACCACTTGTTTGTCTCACTAATGAGACTGATTCTGCTACTGGAACTGATGGAGGCCCATATGCTTCCAAATTGAAGAGATTGGAAATGACATGGATTGAGTGCTGGTGAAACTGGTCCAATTAACTCGTGTTTAAATACCTGTTGTGTGGCTTGGGTATTTGAGTATCTATGATGTGAATAGGTATGATGTGTACCTATTACATGAACCAGATCTTGAAATACTGAAGGAAATAATGCCTCGAAGACAACAGAATAAAATATTACATAATGATAACATGGAGTGCCTTAAAATAGTGCCAAAAGACACATAAGTTCTGTGTGGTGTGGTTCAAAGGACAATTATCATGTCTGGCTTATGGAATCATGTGAGACATTATGGGGAAGATGTGTTTGAAATGGGTCTTGAAGAATGATGCCATCTAGACAAATAGATAGGGAGAGAAGGTACTGAGCTCCTTCCTCATCCTCCCCTCAGTATATGTAGCTTACTTGGGGGTGGAAATTGTAGTAGCTGGCTCGCAGTATCATTGGAAAATTTACCGAATTCATGTTTCAACATCAGGGGTGTAGACAAGCTAACATTTTGAGGGAAGCTCACAAGATCAATTTTTACAAAGATTTTTATTGGTTAAGATCTTTTCCACATTGCAACATATTTACATAGTTCTTTCCCATTAAAGCTTTGTTTTCTTACAACCACACATGTATCATAATAGTTGGCATGATGTTATTAAGAGAAAGCGTGAACCTGCAATTAAAATCTTTATTCACAGTTTGGAAGTAGAATTTCTCAGGAGTCACAATTGTTAACCTCATTGGCCCTGGACAAGTAAACTGATCAGTTTCTTCATTGTTGGGAAACTCTGACATTTTGTCAATAATGATATTGGTCAGTTTCATAAACATAATTTCCAATGTCCAGTATCAGTACTTAAAGCCTTCCTAGAAAATGTAGGGAAAGAAAATAATCCAGCTCTGTGAATGTACATGAATTAGAATGAAAAGACTCAAAATCATCTTTAGATAAAAAATACATGTAGGCGATGACCAAAGATACAGGATGAAAACCAGTTCTTAGAAGAGTGCTTATAAACAGAAATGAAACAAACTGATGTGAAATGAAGGCCAAAACAGCATTGAAATATCCACTGACCACAGACTGCTGCTCTTCTGTGTGTGTCTCTCAATGCCTTTCCTTGGATTTGTTGTTGAGCATGAACTTGGGTTTGGCAGGCCGCCCATGTGGAAAAATCCAGCGTGGAATTGGAACTGCTGATCTCAATCTCTGATGAGAGATCAAAGCTAGAAATGTAGATGTGAAAATCCCTCACACAGATATGATAGTACAACTATAGGAGTGTTTGGCATAAAAGGTTAGAACAGTGATTATTAATCCTAAGGATTACCCCTTAGGATTAATAAATCCTGTATTATAAAAACACAGATCACAGATTGTATACTTGACCACTTGGATCAGAATCTTTTATCTCCATGTACACATGTATAAATTGTTTTAATTCAGGAAAGGTCTTTCAAAAATAACCACAGATTTGAAAACAGAAGCCATTTTTCTCTTTTTATATATATTAAACAAATCGAAAAGTATTTCTGTGCTCTATAGCTTATGCATTATTAGAATCAAAGAAAAGTTGCATTAGAAGTGCTTTTGTATCTACGGTATTAATTAATCCTTTAACTTGTGCCAAAGAATTAATTTTTATATAAGCATTTCTTCATTCTGTTTTACCAAGTATCCATTAACTGTAGTCTCTACAACTGCTAATATTTCATAGTTATTAATGCATAATTCATAAACAAATAGCTTAACATGGAACCTTATTTATTAACAAGTAGCCCCACAAAGGAACTAATCACTCAACAGTACAAAAGAGTGTTTTTAAGAATTGGAAATCTAGGGGCACCTGGGTGGCTCAGTGGGTTAAGCGTCTGCATTCGGCTCAGGTCATGATCTCGGGGTCCCTTCTCCCTCTGACCCTCCCCCTGCTCATGCTCTTGCTCTCTGAAATAAATAAAATCTTTTAAAAAAATTTGATAGTCCCATTTCTTCCTTACACATTCTGAACATGGAGATAGCCACATCCTCTAAATTATAGATGGTTTTGCTCAGATGAAAGTAAGACCCACTTGTTTTGCCACTGTCCATAATCAAGGTTCTTGCTGAAGTGTCCAGGTTTGCATGTTCTTCTTGAGCTTCCCCTCCATTAAGGTAATGACTGTGCCTTTGGTGTAATCATAGATTTTGAAGAATTGTGCTATGAACTAGGCCAAGCGAATACCACTTTCTACTAAACTCCAGGAAGTAGTTCCCCTCCACAAATGCATTTTAAATTATATATTTTGAGGGGTGCCTGGGTGGCTCAGTTGTTAAGCGTCTGCCTTCGGCTCAGGTCATGATCCCAGGGTCCTGGGATCCAGCCCCGCATTGGGCTCGCTGCTCCGCGGGAAGCCTGCTTCTCCCTCTCTCACTCCCCCTGCTTGTGTTCCCTCTCTCGCTGTGTCTCTCTCTGTCAAATAAATAAATAAAATCTTTAAAAAAATAAATTACATATTTTGATATATAACTCCTTTTATATATAGCTTATCACCTGCCCTTTTGCCCTAAGAAATTTTCAAGATGGGGCTTTCATTGCCCTCAAGAAACGTTATAAAATTCTCTTTATGTTATGGCATCAGCTCAGCCTGTTTCATTTGCAATCCTGCTATAAAATATAGTCTCACGCTCAGAGTTCTAATTATTGTAAGTAAAAAGAGAAAGTGTGTGCGTGTAAGAGACAAAGAGAAGCTATACCCTAAATATATGATTATACATGATTGTATAAAAAATTTTAGAGATCAAAAACCTAATAGCTCTAAAGAAAGAAAGGTACTATGGAGGTGAAGCATTTCTAAAGCAAAAGGTTGATAATACTATAGGACAGAGTGAATAAGAAAACTGTACACCTGGGCAAGTGATAACAATTGATGAAACTGATGAAAATATGTGGAATTACTCTTAGTACACCAGGGTTTGCCCTACTGCTTTATTTTTATTTTTCTACTTATATAAAACTTTTAAAGAGAAAAAAACCCCTAAAACCATATAATGACATAAAATATATGTTAGAAATTCTGGCAACGCACTGTCAAGAAATTGAAAAGCAAGTTGAAAATTATTTTTTAAAATCTGTTCTTTCAGCGAATACTTAATGAGTTCTTATTTTGAGCTGAATGCTGTTCTAGATGTTTTGTGGCAGTCAAGATAGACTCAGTCACTATTTTCATGGCGTTTACTTTGTGGAGATAGAAATACATAAGAATCAAGTAATTTTCATAAGGTCTGACGAGTGTTAGGAGAAGAGACATAGAAGGTGCAGAGGGAACTTGTAACAGCGTTGGGGTACACTAACCATTCTGTGCAGGTGATGAAGCTGGAGGGATATCTGGTCAACAGGAAGACACAGCCAAGGTTGTGAGGTCTAAGAAAAGCTGTGGAGTTCCAGAGAGGGATGGAAGTTCCGAACACCTGGCAGGTGGAAGCACTAGACATGGTGCTGGACACTGGAAGATCATCACAAGGAGGTGAAAGCATGAAAGAAGGGCAGGGCCTCCATAGAGGCACCCTGACAACTGGGAAGCCACTGAAGAATTTTAAGCAGAAGAATGAGCTGATTAGATTTTTGCGGCTACTCTACGTGCTATGATGGAGGGGTTGGAGTGAATCAGATGGAGACTGTAGGGAGGTGAGAGAGTGGGTGGCTTAGACCAAGCAGAAGTCAGGAGGTTGGAGCTATCATTAGTTACATCCTGCTCTGTTAGCCTGAGAAACTTATCAATGGGCAGAGGCCTCATGTTATATTTCCAGAACATGTATGTCTTCTCCTGGAATTCCTTCTACCATAAGAAGTCCATTCAGTTTAATGGGTTCCCCAAAATTATTTTAACTACTATTTGGCTTTGAGCACTATTTCATCATTTTGTGTTTTGGGAGTAGGTTGTGAGCTAAAAATGGTAAAACTAGTTTGTGTTTACTACTTACCAAGTCTTTTGTAGATAGTCTCCAAAATCTCTTTAGAATATATGAGTAAGAGGGCACCTGGGTGGCTCAGTTGGTTAAGCATCTGCTTTTGGCTCAGGTCATGATCCCAGGGTCCTGGGATCTAGTCCTGTGTCAGGCTCCCTGCTCAGCGGGGAGTCTGCTTCTCCCTCTGCCCCTCCCCCTGCTCATGCTTGCTAGCTCTCTCTCTCTCTCTGAAATAAATAAAATCTTAAAAAAAAGAATATATATAAGAAGTATTCTTACTTAGTTCCTGTATTTGAGGACTCAGCCATTGATGAAGTAGGAAATCTCCCACTTAAACATAATAAGGTATATTAACATAACAGGTTGTCTGTTCGGGTTGCTACTGTTGCTTGTGTAAGACCTTCATCTAAGTACATTCCGGTTAACATAGGAATGTAAAAGTCGATGAAGTACTTTTTATTTTCCAAATGTGGCTGTATAGTATCTCCCATCCCTTATCCTTTTTGAACCTTACCACTCTACCATCCACATGTGGTCCCCAATTACCCTCTTCTTGAATCTGAGCTGGCTTGAAGTTAGTTTGTAAACGATTAAATTTGGCAGAAGGGATGCAGCATGATTCTCAAGACCTGGTCATAAAAGGCAACACGATTTCTGGCTTGTTAGCTGGGAAGCATAACTTTGGAGCCCTGAGAAATGATGTAAAGACTACCTTGAGGGGACCATGCTGTGAGGAAATGCAGGCCTCATGAAAAAGCCATGTGAAGTATTCTGCTCAACTGCCCTGGCTCTGGTTCCAGCCAATAGCTAGCACTGACTATTAGACACATTTACACAATCCTAGCCCCCTGTGTTCAAGTCACCTCAGCCTTTGCATCTTTCCAGCTGAGGCTTCAGATAAGGGACAGACACAAATCGTCCTTGCTATACTCTATTCATTACAGACACACAAAATCCATGAGCCTCATTTTTTTTTTTAAAGATTTTATTTATTTGACAGAGAGAGACACAGTGAGAGAGGGAACACAAGCAGGGGGAGAGGGAGAGGGAGAAGCAGACTTCCCGCAGAGCGAGGAGCCCGATGCGGGGCTCGATCCCAGGACCCTGGGATCATGACCTGAGCTGAAGGCAGATGCTTAATGACTGAGCCACCCAGGCGCCCCGAGCCTAATTTTTTTAATCATTATTTTGGGGTGGTTTTGTTACACAGCAATAGTAAGTGGAACAGTTAATGTGATTCCCAAACATTGTGTTTACAGAGGAGAGTAATATGAACCAATAATATTTAAATGAGGATTGCTGTCTTATGGCAATTAGGATTTAATTTAAAAAATACAATGGTCAGGAATATCAAGTCCTTTGGTTTTTCTATTGTTTGTGTAATTGGGTCAAGGTGAGATTAGAAATATGAGAGAGAGAGAGATTATTGGCACTAAATAAACTTATTTGAATTTAGCCTTTTCAAAAAAAAAAAACAGGAAAAACTCTCTACTTCTTAGAATTTCATTATAAGGCCATCCTTAATTTTCAAGCTTTTTCATTTGTTTTGCTGGACTTTGCATCAAAGAGGGAAAAAATGATCAAACACTAGATAACAAATAGATGCTTTTATAATGCTGTGAAAGATAAGAATAAATAAGTTCTAGGATCTGAGAAACTCATTGAATTGTTCATCATAAAATGCACTCAGTTAATTTTTCATCTCTTTTTTTATTTCTAGATTTTAAAGGAACATAATTATATGTGTGTTGTGTTAAGACTTAATCAAAAGGGAGAGAAGCAGAGAGTCACATAATTTTAACAATCCAAATTGTATTCTTTTCTGGAGGCTGAGGAGCTCTTTAGATTTTATCTAACATTCTGTGTGCCATCCTGCCATGACACTGAGGTCTGTAGCTTCTAGTTACTTAATGCCACTTACAATCATCAGGCTTATGTTGTGTCCCTTTCTCATTGCATGAAGATTTACAAACAGGAGATAAGATCAGTCAAAGTTATGCATATCAATTCAGCAACAATAGATGAGTCTAGGCACTTTCCTGTTTACAAAGGAATGAAGTACATTTTTGATCAGAGAAAGTTGAGAGGTTGCTTGTGTTTCTTGTTGCTCATAGCTATTGAGTAAGATTATGTAATGATTTAAATACCGTGCAGATTTTTACAAAGCCTATGCATGTCAAACATGCAAATTTAGTTCATTGGAAGCATTACAAAATTCTGTTAGTCTGGTATAAATATAGTGCTGATGAAAGATTGCCAACATGGATAATGAAAGAATATTTTCCTACAGAACCATGTGTTCAAGTGGCCATTTAATAAATATTCCTCTTTACACTACTGTAATGCATTGGTGATAGTTTGGTTTCTCTGCCAAGTCTTTCGGTTATGCCGTATCTCTAATCTGGAAGACTTTCTATTCAGAATGATAGAAAAATTGTAATAATTAAAAATAAAACAATAATTAAAAACTGCCTTATTGAAATGCATTAAAAACCTTGGAAATTCAATTGTTTTCATAACTATTATGAAATACTTCCAAGAAATACTGTGAAAAATAAGAATATGATAAGCATTGCAGTAGGTAAAAGAAAAAGAAATTAATCTGATATTGTTCCTGACCTCAAGGCTATATAAATATTTTTATATAGAACGGGAAGTGTGATGGGTGTTAATAACCGTAAAACAAGGAAACAGAAGAGTGGACACCTCCACAGCCTTCTCATCTTTTTTGTTCTGTTCTGAGATCACTTCTGTCTGTTCTACACACAACAGCAGAAAGACCTTAAACACAAAAAAGATAATGTCTTACCATATTGGGACCCTGTCAGTGGCATTCTGCCTCATTCAGAGTAAAATCCAAATGTCTGATAGAACCTCCAAAACCCTATGTAACCTGGTCTCTGGCTGCTTTGTTGACACTATCTTCGGCCATTCTTTCCCTTCTTTACTCTTGAGTTACACTTTGTTTTTGGTGTTCCTTAAACATTTCAGCCATAGTCTTGCCTCAGCCTGGGTAAAGTGTTTCTCTAGGGTTTTCCCATGGCAACATTGTCTCTTAGTTGAGGTCTCTGTATTATCCTTGGAAGGGGATTGTGTAGGCCACACAACTCACATTGTCTCATGACTCAGATGTTCTTCCTCATTGTGAATTAATGAAGTCAGTTTAAAATTAACAAGTGGGGAGCACGTGGGTGGCTCAATCATTAGGTGTCTGACTTCAGCTCAGGTCATGTTCCCAGGGTCCTGGGATCGAGCCCCGCGTTGGGCTCCCTGCTCAGCGGGAAGCCTGCTTCTCCCTCTCCCACTCCGCCTGCTTGTGTTCTCTCTCTCACTGTGTCTCTCTGTCAAATAAATAAATAAATAAATAAAATCTTTAAAAAATAAATAAATAAAATGAACAAGTGGGAAATAATCACAAAAGGTGGGAGAGGAATAGGTGGGATTGGATAGTCCCATCACTTTGGAAGTATTGGTGGTATGGGTCTAGTGGGATAGTTGCAGACATCTGAATTTCAGTTTTCTTGGCACTAATGATTGGAGCTCCTTGTGAAACCGAATCAATGTGAGTTTGCTCCTTCGTGAGTCAGAAAACTGCACCAGGTTGAGCTTTTGCAGCAAGTAGGAGGATTATGGGAATGGCTTCTAATGCCATGACTCCCTGAGCAAGGGTGAATAGGCTCCTTTATTTAGGGTTAGGATGAATATTTAGATAGGTAACCCTTGTCATTATATGTAGAGGAGGGCATAAGGACACACTTGTACCTTAAGGAAACATGCTTGTACATACATTGTATTATGTAAATGAGGCTTGTGCTTCTTCTTGGGTGGAGATTTTAGTATTATAAATGAGGTAAAGGTAGCTGTTGGTCATTCTAGAAGTCACTCCACAGTCCATCTGTGCAGGCATGAATCGGGGCTTACACTCAAACTGGTCTGGGTGGTCTGGGCTGGCTTGAGGTTTTGTCAGGGCAGTTACTGTGCTGGAGGGGTGGTTTCAGGTTGCATTTTCCTGAGTTAAGAGATAAGCTGGAAAGAAGAGCTCAAAGAAAATGTGGGATAGAGGTCAGTGAGTAGAAGCAGGTGTGCAGTAAAGGTCAAATCTCGGAGAGTAGTTGGTGACATTTGTCCTAGTGAAAGTTACTTTCTAAAGAACAGGGTATAAAACTTTAAGGCTCTGCCTAGTGACTCAGTTGTAGGTAAGAATAATTTTATATATCCATACATGCATCTCCATCTATATCCATACATATGTATCTATCTATCTATCTATCTATCTATCTATCTGTCTATCTATCATCAGACATAAAGTTCTTAACCTGTTCAATGAACTCTAGTGCCTCATTAATATCAAATGGAAATGATGATATATGTATTTTGTCATGAAATCATCATCCATTGAATAAGTACTTGATGAGCACCCCCATGGCTTCTAAAGCATTGGTAAACTGTTGTGTGACAATCTAATGTGAGTGGGGTTGAGCTCAAATAAAATTCACTGAGTGCTTCTACTGGGTATTTACCCCAAAGATACAAAAGTAGGGATCCAAAAGGGTACGTGCACCCCAATGTTTATAGCAGCAATGTCCACAATAGCCAAACTATGGAAAGAGCCAAGATGTCCATCGACAGATGAATGGATAAAGAAGATGTGGTATATATATATATATATACAATGGAATATTATGCAGCCATCAAAAGGAATGAGATCTTGCCATTTGCAACGACGTGGTTGGAACTGGAGAGTATTATGCTGAGTGAAATAAGTCAGAGAAAGACATGTATTATATGACCTCACTGATATGAGGAATTCTTAATCTCAGGAAACAAACTGAGGGTTGCTGGAGTGGGGGGTGGGTGGGAGGGATGGGGTGACTGGGTGATAGACCCTGGAGAGGGTATGTGCTCTGGTACGCACTGTGAATTGTGCAAGACTGTTGAATCAGAGATCTGTACCTCTGAAACAAATAATGCAATATAGGTTAAGAAAAAAAAAAAAAGAAGAAGATAGCAAGAGGGGAAGAATGAAGGGGGGGAAATCAGAGGGGTAGACGAACCATGAGAGACGATGGACTCTGAAAAACAAACTGAGGGTTCTAGAGGGGAGGGGGATGGGAGGATGGGTTAGCCTGGTGATGGGTATTGAGGAGGGCACGTTCTGCATGGAGCACTGGGTGTTATGCACAAACAATGAATCATGGAACACTACATCTAAAACTAATGATGTAATGTATGGGGATTAACATAACAATAAAAAAATTAAAAAAAAATTCACTGAGTGCTTGCTTTGAGTTTGGGCGCATTCTTTTGACAACACAGCCATTATTCATGTGTCAGCAATAAGCAATTACTGTTGGTTTGGCACAGCTTAAAGAAGGTAAAATCCTTAAAGACAAAATAAAAGAAATCAATTTATGGAAAACCATTACTAGTTTATAAGAATAATAATTTAATCATTTAGGAGATGATATTAATGATGAAGACTGTAAAGATGGTGGTGATGATAATTAACACATATTATTAAGTATTTATTATGACCTATGTACTTTTAAATAAAAGGTACTTAATTCTCAAACAATCCTGTAATATAGATACCATTATCCCCATTTCACTGATGAGAAAGAACAAAGTGCACAAGAAGTTAAATAACTTGACTGAAGTTGCAAAACTGATGATTGACAGAGCCAGGACTTGAATTAAGGTTGTCTCTCTCCAGCTTCTAGAAATTCTGACAGTGAGATTTATTCTGAATTATCAACATGATAACATGTTTATGAAGGTAAGTGAAATTGGAATATATAGAATACATTTTTGATGTTGATAGGAATATTTACCAGTGACTGTGTTATATTCCCAATAGTTTAATTAAGGACACTGTTCTGAGTGTGACCGATTTTATAGAGAATAGTGGTGATGAGGACAAAGGTAGAAGGTGGAGACATGATTGGCTGACCTAAGTAATTTCCAGTTCCAATTACCATGGATTTTTGAACTCTCAGGAAAAGAATTCTTGTTTGAACTAGCTGATTTTGAGCAAATCACTGTTTGGGAACTGATCCTAAAAGATAGTCTCAATCATTCTTGGAGGCAGAGGGACTGATGCTGTTTGACATATTGCTGGCATGTTCTGAATCCACATGCCTGTCAGGATTTTGAAAGACATAAAAGTAGTTTTCAGCTATTCAAATTGGGGGCCTGTGGGAGACTCCGAGTCTCACAATTGGAAAAGGAATAAATTGTGACAAGTGTTTCCTACTCAAATCCTCTCTCAAAATTGGCATGTCACATTTGCAGGAGAGAGTGGACCCTTCATGTCAGTTTCCAGTAACAGTAGGGAAAGAGCATTTCAGATCTGCAGCACTTAACAACACAGAAGGGGTGGGAGATACTGCTGTACAGATTGGGTGTCAAGATTAAAAGGTAGGGAGGCAGTGCCGGGAAAGTAATCATATTTTTATAAACGTGTCCGGTTTCTACTTTTGTTACTTCAGATGCTTTTTAACTCTGAAGCTACAGCAGGCATTTCACCAAAGAGTTAAACAGGTTCATAGTGAGTCCCAAGTAATTAACCAATATGAAGTCTTCTTCATTATTTTATCTTAAAAAGTATTACTGCATCTTCACATTGTGAATGATACAAATACCACAGAGACATGTAATACACAAAGTATATATACACTGCTATTTTTAGTTATCCTGTAATATAGATACCATTATCCCCATTTCACTGATGAGAAAGAACAAAGTGCACAAAGAAGTTAAATAACTTGACTAAAGTTGCAAAGCTGATGATTGACAGAGCCAGGACTTGAATTAAGGTTGTCTCTCTCCAGCTTCTAGAAATTCTGACAGTGAGATTTATTTTTAGTTATACTCTTTGAAGTAACCACATATTAGCAATTTCAAGCTTATCCTTGCAGTTTTCATTCCGTATTTTGCATATATATGTATACACACAGAGTTTTGTGGCTTTGCGAACACTGTTTTTTAAAAAAAAAAATTTTATTTTACCAATGTGTCGTAGACATCTCTCCATGTCATTCTTTTCAAAGGCAAGATGGAGTTTAAAGGTGAGCATGCAGCATGAATTTATTTAACCAATTATATATTAATGAGTGTTTAGTTTGTTTCTAATTTTTTTGTTGGTACTTTTGTTCTTCAACACAATGCTTTAGAAACTCCACATCTGGCCATGGTTGGGTAACTGGTTCCAAATTTACCCTTCTGCCATAAGGAACTATACAACTGCCCAAAGTGTATGACACAGCTCTCTTCAGGCCTTGGACAACAGGCAATGCAATATGGTGATCCTTGGGAGAAGTCCCTACCTGTGTCCTGACCTGATGCCTGAGGGCACTTTTCTGGAATACTGTGTAGTGGGCTAAATCCCAGAAAAGCAAGGAGGTCTTGATGAATTGGGACGTTCTAGACCACTGGAGCACCTGGAATTTGGAAAGCAGGGAAGTCTAAGGGAAGAAGCTATGCAGGGAGGCGGGGCCCAGAAACCTGGTGGGTTCCCTGAGGATCACTGTGCAAGTGCTGAGCTAACAGAAGACACAGCTCCAAGAGACCCAGCAGAGAGGGGCTGCCATGGAGCTGAGGGCTGAACGGTGGTATCCAAGGTAGCGAAGTGCTGGGGGGGCACTGGAGTTTCACCCCCGCCAATATAGGGAAGCCTTGCTTACTGAGCACCTGAGACATTCAGTTAAGACCCTAGAAAGGATACACCTTATCAGTAAAGACCAAACTGTTGAGTAAAGTCCACAAACAGAAACGAAATAGACCAGCCATGACAAAACATAAAGCCAAGGGCATCTGCCAGTCACTTTGTTCTGACAGGCAGATCAAAAGTCAACATCCTCTAAAAGAAAGCAACACACAGTCTGGACTCCCTATGGTATATCATCCACGATTTTCAGCATAAAAATGTTTATGTTGTTTTTCGAGACATATAAAGAAATAAATTTCATCCATTATCATAAAATGTATTCATATAAATAGGCTGTGAGATGGCCCAGGTATTTGCAATTATCAGACATGTCCGTCCGTCCACCTTCCTTCCTTCCTTCCCTCCCTCCCTCCCCCCTTCCTTCCTTCCTTCCTTCCTTCCTTCCTTCCTTCCTTCCTTCCTTCCTTCCTTCCTTCCTTCCTTC